>NC_141536.1:149537498-149607498 GCF_021556685.1 Rattus norvegicus
TATACACATAAAATAAATCTGAAAAAAAAGGTGGAAAACTTCTCATTTCTAATGATGACTTACTTAAGAGTCAGCTATGAAAATCTTTTCCCAAAATCTTAATAGACCTACATTTTTTAAAGCTAAGCACACAGGTGATTCAGTAGTTTTAATTCCAAACTGAAAATAACTTGAAAGAAAGACTCTCCCTGTCTCAGGAAGACATGAGCAAGCAAGAGCCTATGAGATCTAAGTCCCACTTGAGAATTCCAGCTCCAGCTTCAGCTTAATCCTTGGCCTGCAGCAGGGCGTGTGCAAGGTAGGAGCAAGAAAGGAAGAGGAGAAAGCTAAACCAGACTATTTTCCACCACAAGGTTTTATTTCCATTTCTGAAGTCCTAGGATACCAGATCAAACTAATCACTCCTGAATGTTAAGGACACATACTACCCTTAATGCAATTCAGGATACCTGACTGGTCCCTAACTGGGGGGATGGGGGAAGACAGAAAGGGACACCATAAAAAACCACTGTGAAAAGAGTTTCAATAGGGACTCCCTATTTGGTTCCTGTCAGGTTTTATATTGCAGCTCTACAGAAGAAGGCTTTCTAGGACAGATGTAAAGCCTTCAGTGGTAAACTATGACAGTGTGTGCAAGTAACTCATGTGGTAGATTAGGGAACTAGGTGTATAGATTAAGGGTGTCTTGGGTCACGGTTCTCTAAAGGAACAGACCTGATAGAATGGAATACACACACAAGCACATACAAACACACACAGACACACACAGACACACACAGACACACACAGACACACACACACACACACACACGGCAGGGGGTGGTTTAAGAATAGCTTACAGGCTGTGTAGTTCAGCTAATCCAACAATGACTGTTTACCAACAGAAGGTCCAAGAATCCAGTAGTTGTTCAGTTCACAAGACTGGATGTCTCAGCTGATCCTCAGGATACACCGAAATCCCAAAGAAGCAACTCTCCTGCCACTGAAGGAGTGGACTTACAGGCCAGAGCCAGAGCAGGCAGGCAAAGGAAAGAAAGAAAAGAAAGAAAGGAGCAAGCTTCCTTCCTCCATGTCCTCTTCAGAGGCTGCCAACAGAGGCCCAAATCAAGGTGTGCCTTCCACCTCAAGGGATCCAGATTAAAAATGTGTCTTCCCACTTCAAATCATTTAATTAAGAAAAAAAAATCCCTCACAGATATGTCCGGCCCCTTGGCTTTCAGTTAATTCCAGATGTAGTCAAATTGTCAACCCATAGCCATGACAGGTACTATTTTGAATATTTTGTATCTTTAAAAACAAAAAGGGGTATATAAATGCCTCCAAGTATAAACATGTTTTTAATTTTCCATACTCCAATTCTACAATAGAATGAAGACAAACCTGTCCCACAGTGTTTCATCCGAATACTACCCACATCACAATCTATGTGGCCAAGAGAATATTTCACATGTAAAAGCCAAATCAACATCTCTACCTCATTCATAAACCCTAGGTACAGGAGAACTCAGCAGACCCAGGCACTGTTGGTCACTGGACTTGCCACATGCTGGAGTCTGTATCTTAAAGAGGGTATCAGCACTGCAGGCTTCACACAAATGCCATAACTTAAGCGAAGGCTTTCCTGTATCTGTGCTATCACAGAGGTAGGACACATAAGCCCAAGTCATTTGAGACTATAGTTGCACATAACTTTAACCTTCTGACCCTTCCACATCAAACTTCCAAGTTCTGGAATTACAAGTCTGTGCCACCACACAAACTTAACTGGTCCATTCTAATTTTAGCCAGAGCTGCAAGACAAGAAAACTAACCAGGAACTTTCATTTCCACCACAGGCACTCCTACTTAACAATAAAAAGGGGAAAAATAACTAAGAATGTTCTGTCTATTCGAATAAGAGTACTTGAACAAAAAAATATATTAACTTTAATCAAGACATGAATCAGAGAAAAACCCAGTACACACTCATCTCTATGAAAAATAAACATTGTGCTCATGGGAGCCCAATTTTGTTAGAGAAATCAAGAACACAGGAAAATAAAAGAATAATGGTTGGTTCTGTCTCCTCCTGTATGGCTCATCACTTAGGCCAATTCTGATTCATTATTTTATTGGCAGGCCACTTGAAATCAGTATTCTCAAACTCCGGTGCTCACTTGCTTTACCTAGGCTACAAAAAAAACTCTAAATGCTGGGTCCCTCCATCCCTAGTGGGACGTGACTCTGTGCAGCTTGAGCACTTGGATCTTAAAAGCTCTTCGAGTGATCCTCAAGTGCAAAGTTTGAGCACCGCTGGTCTAAACCAGCCTCTACTACCCACGCATGGAAAGCGTGCCACTGGTTAACGCCTCTGATCTCTCCCTGCAAGCATTAAATCAAATTCCTCGCTATGATCTTTCAACATCTCCACTTCCTATACCTGCCACCTACATCCTCCACAGCTCCCTACAATGTTCCAGCCACAACTCACCACGCACTTTTAGTTCAGAATTTCTCTGAATGAAAGGTTCTTCAAATTTACAGACACTAATCCCGAGTACTGATGATCCAACTCCAAATCAACTTGCAAGAACCGGTTTAAGAGTCTCTGCCTTGCAGAAGCCCTAACAAATTCCAGGGTAAGCCCCTGCATTGATGGCTACTCACTCTTATTTTAGCTAAACCTCAAACAGAGCATTAACTTTCTGCTTCCTCTAGCATACATACTACACATTCCATAAGCACAGAGAGACCATGTGTATTTATAATCAAATCCTGAGTGCTCAATAATAGATAAAAACAAAAAGCAAAGCCAAATCCAATTATTTTACTAAATAAATGAGTAGCAAGCACTATGAGGAAAGACAGAGGCAGTTCAATATGAAATCCCAACATAGTCATCTACGCAAAACACTTCTGTAGAAGTGCCTGGTGAGAGGCTGCTCTTGAGGCAGACATAGAAAGGGGAATAGAGAAAGGAACCACTGAGTCTCAAGAGAAGAGAAATACGTAGACAAGCTAAAAAAGCAAGGCCTGGAACTACACATGTGGGACCCCTACATATGCCTCACCCTGAGCAATGGCTGCTACTCAAGGTCACCATCGGTCCCTTCAAAGTTTTAAAAAGGGTTTTGAGAAATTCATTATGCTTTTCAGTGGAGTAAGTCTGGTCTGCTTCATTCGTGTTCCATTTGACAGTTCTATGTGTTCAGTATTCACTAGGACGTAAGCTGGGAGAGCGGACTCTGTCTACTGCTGCACTCCATGTCTGCACGTCTAGCACAGGGATACTCAGTGTAGCTTTACTGAGCAGGTGAATACACTTACTACAGTACTGGGCCCTCTAATCCCTATCTTCCTTCTACAGCAGACAAGCAAGAACTAGGAAGAAACATCGAGATTAATGTAAGGAAAAAAAAAGAAAAGAAAAGAAACGGGGGCAGAGAAGACTAGAATTCCTTCTCCACCTGGGCTACAAACAACAAGAGTGACCATGAAAAACGCCCATGATAAAGGCTGATGAGGCTGTGGCTATTCTTTTAAACATGCTTTCAGCTCACTAGCCTACTCCTGTTCTCAGGAGGGTTTTCCTAGTCTTCATACACCATCTGTATTTATATTTCTAACTATGTATCTCTGGTGTAGTTCACGGTGTTGGGTGCGAGCCTGGAAACTCCATCGGGTGCCCTGGGACTTAGAGCTGTACTTCTAACACTTCTTCTCCCTCCCGGTCTCCATATACCCAAATCCTGCACGCTTACCCAGTCCGACTTAATGTCCTGACAACTTCGCTGACTCTCCTTTTTATTCCCTTGAGCTCCCACAGCCCCTGTCTTATGATACTTTCCACAAGTTATATTGTATCAGAACAATTATTATAAACAGGTGTTTATGAATGTATTATGTTATCTTTACCCTATAAACCTTGAGAACAAATTCTTAGATCCTCCTATTCCATTATAAAAACCTTGCAGTGTATCACCAATAATTCCTGCTTAAAGGGGGGTAAGGGAAGCTTAAATAAAAAGCAGTGTTAAACCTTTAACTAGAAAGATTCCCAGTGATTCTCCCTGAATCTTTATGCTATCCGCTACATAACCCGATTACAATGCCAGGTACTACTCCCAGGTTCTTCACATAACTTAACTCACATGCTGTCTAAACACACCACAGCACAGACACCCACTTTCGATGGGAAAACTGAAGCAGGGGAAGGATCACACAGGAAGGAAGTGGCAGAGCTCGAAATCCATGGGTTTGGCTGTAGACACCATGCCACCATTCTGTGCAGGCTTTCTGACTATGGAGGGGCTATCCTGTCCACAAAGTAACTAGAGACTGGAGGATATACAATTATGACAAGGGGCTGTCTTTATCATGTTAGGAAAAGACAAAGTTTCAGAAGGAAGCCAAAAAAAAAAAAAAACGATAACAGATTACAAAGGAGTGGGGGATTTTGCAGCACAACACTGGGCAGGCTGAATCTAGTAAGAGACCACCCTACAGTTGAACTTTAGTTGAGGTAGGGTTCATGCTTCACACGTAATAATGGGCATCAAGATGCTAGAGCACACAAGCCTGGCATACTACAGCTCCTAAGGATGCAGAGTTCAGAAGTTACGTCACTGGGTGCCCATGTTTATTAAGAAGACAGAATAAAAACCTATCAAAATAGTGCCAGTCTCAGTGATAACATCTTTAACATTTATTTTAAATAGTATTTCTAACCACTCACTCTAGTTACGATGGCTATTATCAAAAAATGTGACAAATGTTGGAGAGGGTATGAGGAAAAAGGAGTCTTTATTCACTGCAGGTAGGGGTGCAAATTAATACAGACAGTATGGAAATCAGTGCAGAGGTTCCTCAAACAATCTAGAATAGAACTACCATATGACCCAACTATACCATTCCTAAATATATACCCAAAGGAGTCCATATCCTACCAGAGACCTTATGCATCCGTGTTTATTGCTGATATATTCACGACAGCAAGGAAATGAAACCGGCCTAAATGTCTAACAACAGATGAATGAATAAAAAATATGGTACATCTACACAACAGACTATTACTCATCTGTAAAGAAATATGGAATCAGGAAACTTGCAAGAAAATGGATAGTAGATCTGGAAAGTACAATATTTAGTGAGGAGACCTGAATTGAGGAAAACAAAACTGTATGCTGTCCCTCGTATGCAGATCTTAGCCTATGATGTACATATGTGAACAGGAATACATCTGGGCAAAGTCTAAAAACATCTAAGGAGAACAAGAGAGGATAAGATAATTAGACAGTAAGAAAGGGGAGGCAAAAGGACACACGGTACATGAAAGATGAAAATAACAGGGGTTGTCAGGGCAATGGGTGAGAGGGAAGGAGAATAGTTTAAAATCAGTGGTATTTAATACATAATGCTAATTTAAAATGTTTAGAAAATGTAAATGTTATGTAGCTTACTGATCTATTCATCTCAAGGCTCTCCTTATCCCCATATTTCCCCCTAATTCTTTTTTATTAATGTATTTTATGTATATGGGTATTTTGCATGTAAGTGTGCCTGTACACCAAATGAACATGTGGTGACCACACAGGCCAAGAAATGCATGGAAGCCCTGGGCTCAACCTCAGCACTGCCTGAAACCAAGCATGTCTGCGCAAATGTAACTTCAGCTCATTCGAGGGAAAAGCAAGGGGAGGTCATACTACACAGCTCAGCAGGTTTGAGCCAATATGGAATCTCTGAGACCTTGCCAGAAGCAGGAATGGAAGATCAAGAGGGAGAGGAGAGTAAGAGAAGCCACGTAACTGTAATATATGCACAGATACCTAGATTTTGAATTTTTTAGGGTGAAAAGCTACACAAAAGCAAGCCGCCAGGCACAGTGGCACATACTTGATATAGCATCAAGGAGAGAATGACAGATATATACAGAGAAACTGTCTTTAAAAAATTAATGCAAATAAAAATAAGTCGAAATAGTGTATTCCAAAATGTCAAATTCCCAAATCAGTACTACTCAAGTTCTCGTATCGTTTTCAGTTAAACAGACATGCTTCCCTACCGTATAGCATAGCCCCTGGGCCCTTAGCATATAATCTGCCACTCAAAAAGAATTACAACAACGGGAAAGTGATGTATGTGATAGAGCAGGTGCCACAGCCAGAACAGACACTGTGTCACAGCGCTCTGTGTGCAGCTCCACCCATGATCTCTAAGGAACCTGCTGACTAGCACTCTGAGCCTGCAAACCACACAGGATAGCCCTTGTGTGCACACATATGCCCTCCCCCCCCATCCCCCAAAAGCATTAGCTAGATAACCAACAATTCCCTGCTTGTGAACTAAAAGTCTAATAAATATGTTCAATAAAATTGCTGTTTGATTAGACCCATTTATTATGATAGCATTTTAAAAAGATGATTCAACATGTGAATCTTCACAGTCAAATTTGACTTTTATATAGTCAAATTTCTATCCTCTTGCCAATCACAAAATAATTTGTGTGCTGGGGATACTGATCAATGCACTAAAATCAATGTTATCCTTGAGTTTCTGAAGTTTAAAATTTGATGTACAGGCACATGGCACAGGGAGAGGTATATATATTCCTGAATGAGTAAGAAGAAATCTTTTATCAAATTACTTTTTAAAACACGATGCAAAGGGGACAGAGAAAAACAGTCTTACAAAGGAGATTTAGGGAATATAATCAAAAATGGTGTTCTTTATGAACTGCAAAACCACCCTAGTATTTAGGTGATCCCTGAAACAGAAACCCTACCTGTGACCTAATGAGATGGGAACCGTCATAAGCGGCAACTGTTTCTACTGAGAACTGGAGAGCTACTGTACTGCACTTAAGCGCTGCCTGCCTTTAAATCTTTAATAAGAAAACACGTCAGAAGCCACGCTCCAAGCGTATGCACAGCAGTCACAGACTCCCGGGAAGGCGAGGAGCCTGGCTGGCCTACCTACGGCTGCCTTGCTGTTTGTAACACCTTGTGAGACACATCCAGACTTAGCTCTGATCCTACTATTTTCTGAACTTTCAAATCAACTTTCACATGAACTTTCACATGAAAATAGACAAACATAAATGGGTCAATAGTGTCAATTTTAATTGTATGACTTGCTCACCCTCATTTTAGGCTAAAGGACAGTCTTGTCTCTTATTTGCCTTTCTAGACTCTTGCTACAACAGGTGTCTGTGTTCAACAAAAGCTAAGATTCTGAAGTTGTGCTACTCCGTATGAGTGGCACTAGCTGCTTAAGTTTCGATTAATATTAAAATTCTCTTCAGCTACATTGGAAAGGTTTAAAGGTACACATAGCTAGTAATTCACGTAGTGTTTCCAACAAGGTACTAAGTTTTACTAGGCAGTGCAGATACAGAATAATTTCTTAAATGTTAGTCTTCATATAAATCTCCAATAGTCGTGTTCTCCACGACCTACCTGACGGGACTCACGTTTCTAACAAGCTTCAAGACAGTGACGAAGTGGCTCACCACTGGGCTCAGTGCTCTCTGCCAGCAAGAGGCTCATTTTCATGCTTGTTCTTTCCCAACCAGTCATAAGCTAATACTTCTAAAAAATATCAGAAAAATGGATCGCTAGGGAAAAAGCCACATTAAGCAGAACAATTTAAATTAATTCTTTTATTACTAGATTTAAAGTAAAATAAAAAAATAAAAAAATTTAAAAGTAAAATAACTTTTCTACAGAACCACATAAAAGTGTCTGCCTGCTATTACAAGTACTGTAACAACTCAACACAGAGACTGAACAGTTCAGATCTTCACAAATCTGGGGACTATTTAAGATGTCTGATCTGTGAGGACCGATTTTATATCTTTATAATCATCTTTCTGGAGCTTACCATTAATTTTTCATAACCTCTATAAGTTTCTCAATGTATTTTTACAATTCAAGGCAAAACTATTAATTCCATTAGGTAAAATATCCTTAAATTCTTAACATGTATCTTACCAAGTTGGCTTTAAAGACAATCAAGTGATGACAGGGTCAGGATGGGGACTCTCCCTGCAGACCACATGTGCAGAAAAGCTTAGTGTTACCCCGCGTGGTGGCACTGCTTTGGGAGAACAAGGCACTTTTAGAGCGTGGTGCCTAGCTGGAGGTGGTAGGCAGCTATCTTGTGGGCCTACTGCTTCCTGACTAACACCAACATATATGATAAGCCTCCACATTCCTGCTGCCACAACCACAACCTGGCCACAGAACTTGGTCAGCATGCCTTCTCCTGCATGCCGAGCCAGAGTAAATCCCTGCTCCCTTATTCCTGTCAGGTGTTCCGTCACAGCATCAAAGAGTAACCAGTACAGATATATAGAGTGTGACATGTAATTATAGTGTGACCTAATCCTGTCACGTGACCAGCAATGATGAAAGTAGAGTGTTTTTGGGGAACCTAACAGTTGAATTTAGACTGCTAACACCGTGAGAATTGTTAAGGCAAAATACACAAGCAATAACAAAGTGTCTGTTAAATTATGTAAAATTCTTTCAGTAAATAAAACCCTTGGGTCTGGGCCTAGCATTTCAGACAATCTTTCAATGAACTTTTGAGAACACTTTTTCTTGAACCCAAAGCAAACAGACCAGGCTCACTATGGCTCTCAGCCTTCCTAACGCTGTGACCCTTTAATGCAGTTCCTCATATTGTGGTGACTCCCAACCTTAAAATTATCTTCATTGCTACTTCCTAACTGTAATTTTGCTACTGTTATGAGCGTAATATAAATATGTTTTCTGATGGGCTTGGGCAACACCCTGTGAAAGGGTTATTTAACCCAAGGGTTGAGAACCACTGCCTTAGAGGAATCAGTGACCTTTACTAAACCATCTAGTCTACAAGTCAAGAAAAATAAGCTGATTCTTCTCTTCAACTTGTATTCCAGTCCAATAAACAGGTTCTGTAAGAAGCCTGTGAGAGCCCTGCGCTCAGCGATCTGCCAGAACTGCTTTTTTGATTCATTACTGCTCCGGACTTCTAGTTCATCAATTTGTTTCTGTTTAAGGAAATCACAGAGTGAGACCCACGAACCTTAAAACGAGACACGCTCCTACAGTAACAGCTGTTTATGGACTCTGATACATATGCATGTTCTCTTAAAACAGGGAGCTCAAGTGGACACATTTTCAGAGAACTCCTAATGTTCACTAGTTGTAAGACACTACAGAAGTCTTGAGACATGAAAAGAGGGGCATTTTATTTAATTCTAAGAACCTGTTGGCTTGTTCCTTCCTTAGTGAGCAAAGACAAGCACCTAGACTGTTTACTTAGGTCTAGGAAAAAGGAAATCCTAATATATAGAATGAAGCAATAATAAAATTAATAAGGAAGAAAAGAAACGCCATACATCTGTCACAGCCATCCTGCTAGCCCCATCTGCAGAGGCAGATGGCAGACACTGAGAAGCCCAGAAGCTTCTAGGCTGTCTTACAATTGTTCCCTACTTCCCACAACCTTAGAGCCTAGGAAGTAGGGTGCACATGAAGCAACTTCCAGAAGAGCGCAGGGGGAAAATGTCTGGAGGTGACCCCAGGGACCTTGCAGCCTCCCCAACATGACTAGTGGAGGCTGAGGCTGCACATACAAGACAGTTATTTTGAAATGACTTAAATCAATGAGACTTAATTTAACTTTTTAAATGTGGGTAGAAAGGGGGTGGGGGGATAGTATGAGAACCATAAATAACAATAATTTGCACGCTATTTCGTGGCCTCCAAAGACAAACCAATGACAGGATGAGAAGTTGCAACCAAACTAGAAAAGTACTGAATGTTCTACTTATATCTTTTCTCCACCTAAAGGCAGCCCTTTTACATAAACAATTTGAATTAAAAAAAAATTTATATATGGAGGGGGCATGGTAGTATGTGCCTTTAATCCCAGCACGCAGGAGGCAGAAGTATGGATCTATCTCTGTGAGTTGGAGGCCAGCCTGGCCTACATAGTGGGACTATACGGTGAGATCCTGTCTCAAAAGTAAGTAAGTAAGTAAATAAATAAATAAATAAATAAATAAAGGAAAGCCAAATAAATACATATGTTTCCAAGTTAAATAACATAGTCACATATTATACAACAAAATCCAAAATATATCAAAAGTTTAATAACTGCTTTGTAAAAATTTTATCTATAAAACTGTATGGATGAATACTCTATAATAACCCTATAGAACACACACATAAGAAAACATCCCTTCAGACATTTAGAAAACTCAAGTGCATACACACCACTTTCATCCACATTTGGAAGAAAAGATTCTAATATTCTATTTCCTAATTCTCCTGAAATTTGCAAAGACTGTTCTAAATTCTAAACTAAAGGATAACCACACCATGGACAAGCAGGACTTCTTCCTTGTAAAACACTTGACAGCTTGAGAGGTCGCTCAGCGCTACAAGTACTCGTTACTCTTGGAGAGGACCTGGATTCCATTCCCAAAGGGCACGCAGATGGCTTAAAACTATCTGTAACCCCTGAGTACTCATATAGTACACATTCACACACATAAAATATTTGTAAATCATTCATGAAAAAAGTTCAGGGGCTGGGGATTTAGCTCAGTGGTAGAGCGCTTACCTAGGAAGCGCAAGGCCCTGGGTTCGGTCCCCAGCTCCGAAAAAAAGAACCCAAAAAAAAAAAATAAAAGTTCAGAGTTTTAAAAATTTAAGGAACTTAAATCATGTCACATGTGCTTTATACCCTAAAGGTCCCAGAATAGAGTAAGAAGGGTAAAGGTCATAAAGACCACTGAGGACACACAGACTCTACCACAAGCTATAGAAACCGACAAACAAGAGGTACTACAGACAAAGCATCTTTCTCTGGATTTTATCCAAACAATTTAGTTCAGGATGGGAACAGCAATGGACATTTTAAAATAACTCTATTTTACTACCTTCAGGACTTTTATGGAAGTAGCAGGATTTCTCATGAGAGTCTCAACTCCTCCACAACACAGACCAAAGAAAAGAACATTCTGGCAGGGGAAAATGACTCCACTCTCCCTCTTCGTGTCATGATTACTGTGCGACAGACTCTCCTGAACTCCTAAGTGTACTGTGGGCCGGGAAGGAAGGCAACCCGTGCCCTCACTGTGTGTCCCCCTTTCAGTGATAAACTCTTGAAATGGAAAAAGAAAACCTGGATGAACACTTAGAAAAAGGATGGCTGCTGACCTAGCACCATTCAACTAAAACAAGGTGGTAGGTTCAAGCTTCCAGAGTAACCTTTGGATCCAAAGGAATTCTTTTGGATCTGGGTTCAAATTCTACCTGTGGTTTAGTGGCCTTGAACTCATTACTTCATCCCAGTGAGCTGCAGTCCAGCTCCAGGAAGTGGTTATAAAGCAGAGGCATTTGCATCCCCTGGCCCCAGGCCCAGGCTGAGTGTTAGATGCACACCGGTATCCTATCAGTGCTGGTTCTCTGCTGCTTGTCTTGAGTGTTTCACATTCCACTGCAAGTAAAATATTCCTTAAGGGACAGGCACCTAAACCCCAACTATTACTTCACATATTCTGGAGTCTGCAGTATAATAATCTGGTATAGGAAAACGCAGGCAACCCCAGGAAACCCACTGTAGCTTTTTACTTGAACTACATGACAGCTTTTATGAGGGATGGAAGTAGAAGAAACAGAAGTGTTTATTAAGAACAAAACTATTGCAGGCTTTGAGATAGGCAATACAACCACTGGGGAAAGTGGACTCAAGAAAGCGGTTTCTTCATTGGATGTGGGTACTGTCTCTATCCTGTAGCAAAGGTATTTTTGCAGGGAGACTCTGAATCCAATAACCTGTTCAAAGGGTCCACGTGAAACCCACACTAGTCGTTACCAACAGACTTCCCACAGAAGATGGAGGACACAGTCGATGACAGAATAGTCTGAGGTTACAAAGCTTCATGGTTTAACACAGGAGAGAATAACCCCAAACTGAGTCTGGGATTCGGCCGTGCTGCCAGAAAGCCAAAAAAAATTTTTTTTCTTTAATTTAAATTAAACCAAAGAACCTCCAAAACATAGTGGTCTCGGGGCATACTGTTTCTAATAAACAATCTGCAATATTCGGCTGGCAAAAATCACAAACTGAACATGGTTCCTAAAGAGATACAGTCCTGCTAAATATTTTCTTTGCTATTTGAGACGGTTACAAGGAAAGTATACCAATAAATATAAAATCCTCCAGCAGATCTTCCTGAAATGGAAGGCCTAACTCTGGTTCTCTTACTCCACTTCTAACTGGGTTCTAAACCTCTAGCCTGAAGTCATACACTGAGGAGTCAGAGGGCCTCTTACATTACTGTAAAACTAATTATAAAGATATTTGGAAGTCATGGTAGAATCATATCCACCTTGCAGTGCTCTAACAAAGAAGCTAAAAGGGAAAAACAAAGAAAAAGAAAAATTGTCAGCTCCAGAGAAACTGTAACATCACAGAGACACAAAACCAACGTCACTGCACCAAGACAGACTACATACAGCAAGAAAACAGCACTTCGAAATATTTACTATAAGCAGAAGACATTCCCAAATGACAGAGTGAGGGTAGGGATATGTACAGGTTAGCTTTTCGTGAGTGCCTGGGTACGTGTGCCCCGTGCACACGGAGGCCAAAGGTCAAATGTTTCTTCCTCAATCTCACTACCACATTTTTTTGAGACAAGGTCTCTCACTTAACTCTAGAGCTTGCCAATTCAGCTAGGTTGGCTGGCTGGCCAGCAGGCCCCAGAGATGACGGGAGTTAGCTGACGTGCCTGATAATTTTATGTGGATGCTGGAGACCCAAACTTGAGTCCTAATGCTAGCGTGGCAATCGTTTTTGCACACAAGCCATCTTCCTAGCCTTTTGGGTTAGTTTAAATAGAAAAGACTAATATTCCGTGTATGAAATCTATCTTGGGACTCCAAATCAAGCCATACCACTCTGCATTTTCCCAAGCCCTTGGTTAAAGGGACGGATGCACTGTTTATGTGAAACCACCTGCTCTGGTTGGCATAAACCATGCTACATGACAACTCATGCCTAATCACTTTATCATACACACATCTCAAATCCTTCTGTTGCCAGAGAACCACAAAGTTCACAAAAACTCTCTCTCGGAGGTTGCCAACCTGATCTTCCAACTTGGCTTCCAACTAAACTCCCGTGCTACGCAGAGTCAAGGAGACAGACCCACTCCCTCTGTTACAATAAGTCAAGCATTCACAGCTCTGGAAGAAAACGTGGTGTCTGTCCAGACTTTTCCAAAAGCACCATAAGCAGATTCCCCACAGAGTATGCCAATATGGGGGCCTACTGGCATGGCATTCTTATATACCATTTGGGAAATAATCAAATCCTAGGCAAAATATTTCAGACACTCTTGAAAACTGTCAATATTTAAAATATCTATTTTTTTCCCTGTTCATGAATCTGTTACAGCAGAAATGAACAGTTTTTTAAGGGGTGGAGAAAAAGGCACACACAGCCCGGGAGAAAGATGCTCGGTGATGCCAGAGACTCGCTAGAAACCTTGGCCAGATTACTAATGGTCTATAAAGCCTAATTTGGAGAACACGGGCCTACGAGCTCAAAATTGAATTATACTGCCTTATTAGATCCCACACTCGTGAAACCACAGTCATATTAGTCATAACTCAAACTAGGAATACTCTATGTACACAAATATAAAGTGCATGCTTATGCATTTTTAATTGGATCAAATAAAACTGAAGCTGCAAACAAACTCACATTTCAATTATCTCACTAGTGCGGGGATTTCCTAATAACCTCGTTTTAAAACCCAAGGAGCTGCCGAACCCTCTGCACATCTGACAGGCATGGTCCCTAGAAATTTTAGGAAGGACATTCTCCGTTACTTCTCAATAGAGAAGAAAAATAAATGCCCTGAAGGGAGCAGATTTTTTTTTTAATATTGCCTCCCTCTCTCTAATTTCTTTGCAAGCTCTAACATGCAATCTAATAACGCACCAAACTTGGCAGCGGGGTAGCTTGGTGGCTTGGAGTCTTCAGGGCTCCAATTTTCGGGGCGAGTGCGCGCTAGTGCATGAGGAACGGGCCGGAGGGGCGCGCGACCCGGGGACGCGCCAGGTCCCCCGCCCCCTCCCGGAGCAGCAGCCTGGCACCGGCCCACCCTCCTCCACCCCTGCAAACAGACGCAGGACGCGGAGCGGAGCAACTTCTCCGCGGGGGCGGTAGCGGCTGGCGGGCGGAGGGGCGGCCCTCGCGCGCCGTGGGCCGCCGGGGTCCCCTGGGAGGCCTTGGCAGGCCCCGCCCCGCCGCAAAGGCCCGCGTTTGGGGTCTGAAGCGGGACCCCAAGCCTGGGCGCGCGGCCCGCAGCGGCGCTCTCCCAAGGACGGCGAGCGGCCGGAGCGCGCGGCAGCCCAGAGGGGCGGACGCCAAGCCCCTCGCCTCAGGCCTCGGGGCCCTAGGCATGGCGATACGCCCGCGGCCGCGCTCGGACCCCTGCCCGGCCGGGCCTCGCGCCGCCGCGGCCCCTCAGCCCCGCTCCATTCATAGGGCAGCCCCATCCCGGCCAGCGGGGCGGAGACAGGGTCCCCGCGGGCAAGGCCAGTCTGCCGGGGTCAGGCAGGAAAATAAAAAGTTAAGAGAAGAACTTACCTAAAATGGCTCCTGCAGCAGCCAAAATACAAACAGCTATTATTTGGTGAAGTTTAGCTCAGACACCCTGCAAGGACACCCTAACCCAGCTCGGGCCCGCCTTCCCTGCCACGCCATTGGGCTTCGGCTGCCCAAAACACAGGCTCATTGGTCATCTGGGCTGCTGATCAGACTGAAGCCCGTTTCAAGCTTGCTTGCAGGAGCGAGTGATGGGCTCGCTCCATTGTGCTCGTATTTGCATGGATGTGATCGCAGCGCTGATTGGTCGATATCGGAAAAGCCCCGCCTCGTAGCATAGCTCTCCCCGCCTTGCAGACAGCGCAGCTCCCGGCCCGCCCCCCCGGAACGAAGCGGCCCGACCGCGGGGGCGGGGCGGGGCTGGGGTCCCACGGGCGGAGGGGGCGGGGCGGGGTACAGCACTCGGTGGCTTGCAAGCAAGGGGCGAGGACCCGAGCGCTGGCAGGCGGCAGGAGCTCAGCCTGCAGGTGGAGGTCTCACAGGTAGTGGGCAAGCAAGCTGGAAAACTCGGTATTGGCTCTCCGGAGGTGGGAGAAGATGTACTGGGGTCCCACGGTGCAAGAGTCCCGCTGGCGCCCAGATCCCGCAAGGCGCACGCGAGGAGAGGTGAAGGTCCCAACGGACAGAAAAAAGAAGATGCTGAGAGACCAGGAGAAGCGAGGAGCCTGGTCGTCAGTCTCCAACTGCTTATACTGCAGATCCTCCTGGCTCCCTAGCATACTAGGAGCTTCTTCCCAGGGCCCTGCACACCCCGGGAGTTTTCCAGCCCTGAGGATCCTGCAGCACATTGGATATGCTTCAGTAACCATCAGGAGTGGAACCATGGTGTGTTTATTTTCGGGCCTATCTCCACTACCATCCTTGTAGCATCCTCAAGGACAGGGCCTAGCATATGACAGAGATTCAACCAATTGTTATCTTCCGTAATTCGTTTTTTTAGCAGCTAATTTTTAAGTGCCCACTAAATAAATACCTGACATTGATCTGAGATGGAGGATGTAGCGGTCAATAGGACAAAGCCCTTGCTCTCACCGAACAGGCAAAAGAAAGGCAATAAATAAAGTAAATAAATGAATACAGAGGCAGGTAGTGATAAATGCCATAAAGAAAACAGATGGCGGGAGGAAGGACATCAGACCAAAGATGGGGGAGGAGCAATTAGGGCAAGGAGGAATCTAGAGCCTGCCCTGCCTAACTGAATATTCCTCATAGCATCCTTCCTAATCTGGGACCCGGTGGTCACTTTTCCTCTTCACTCCTGCTTGCCCCGTCTGGAGTGTTTCCCTAGTGAATAATTAAAGAAAAAGAAGAAAAAGGAAACTGGTTGGACTCTGACTTTAAAAGCTCATTTTGCCTTCGTTAAAGCAGGGAGGGATACTCTGAATCTGACTCCAAAAGCAGTTTGTCAGAAGTGTTTAGGATGAGAATGGTTTGAGTGTGTCAAGGGTAATCACAACGTTAACAGAACCTCTCTGTACTCCCTGAGAGAATATTTTTAGCTTCTTAGAGATACTAGTTTTCCTATGTCTTTCAGCCAGTGGCTCTATTCTCTTCTTGTTTCTTGTACTGGCTAGTTTTATACCAACCTGCTAACACAAGCTAGAGTCATCAGAGGAGGGAGCCTCGCTCAGACTGTAGGCAAGGCAGTAAGGCATTTTCTTAAGTAATAATTCATTGGGGAGACCCCAGCCCATTGTGGGTGGTGCCAACCCTGGGCTGATGGTCCTGGATTTTACAAGAAAACAAGCTGACCAAGTCATGAGGAGCAAGGCAGTAAGCAGCACCCGTCCATGGCCACTCCATCAGCCCCTGCCTTCTGATTCCCACCCCTTGTGAGTTCCTGCCCTCACTGCTTTTGGTGAAGGATTACATGGGCCTGTGACAGACAAAGCCATTTCCTCCTCAGGTTGCTTTTGATCATGGTGTTTAATCACAGTAATGGTAACCCTAGCTAAGGCACGTCTTCGTTTCTTAGACTATTCCGGTAATTTGTCTAGGCTGAAAGTGCACAGGTAGCAGTCATATATCACATAGCCTTCTCACCTGCCACCTTCTTTCATTTGTTTCAAGGATGGCCACGATGTCTTATGGCCCAGACTTCCTCCTCTTTCCATCTTTCCTTAGATATTATGTATCAGCTATGCCTGTACATATTGTTTTTAGAGATACAAAGATAGAGTGTTAAGGCGGACAATCCTGCTCCTAAGGGAGGCTTGCAGTCTGAGACAAGGTAGAGAGCAATGCATTTCAAGAATCTCCAATCCTGGGGCTGGGGATTTAGCTCAGTGGTAGAGCGCTTACCTAGGAAGCGCTAGGCCCTGGGTTCGGTCCCCAGCTCAAAAAAAAAAAAAAAAAAAAAAAAAAAAAAAAAGAATCTCCAATCCTGCCAAGCTGGTAACTAACTGTCCTTGCTCTGGCCTTTTAAGAGATAGCTTACTTACCTTCTAATCCTGTTTCTGGAACAGCTAATAGACCAGGAAGCTGGTGGTCAGACCCCTTCAGCTGAAATACCAGGATCAAAGGGTTCTAGAGCTCTCAACAGTACTCAAGGGGCTGATATCTATGAATTTACTCTTTCTGGGATGAGGCTGAGGAAATAAAAATTGGACATAGGAAGAAGCACTTTTATGCTGAGGCACAGAGACAAGAGAGACCCTGGAGGAAGGGCAGGAGCCTGTCAGAAAGGAAAGGTAGACTTGACTTGCCTTCTCAAACAGTTGAGGAGAGTCAATAGCATAAGACACAATGTCACAATGTGAGGTGGTCAGACAAGGAATCAATAGGAGTCCAGGATGGCTTCACAACCAAATAGAATAGAATGTGTGGGAGCAAAGGAAGTGCCTGAGGCTACATTCAGAAGACGAGACACTGCAGGCTCAGCCTTGAAAGAATAGGTCTGCAGAATCGAGAAGCTGACTCTTAAGCACTTTAAACTCAGCTAGGGCCCTACAAGGCAGAACTCTGGAAAGAGGCAGCAGCTAAGCTGCCTCTTTGCTGAGTTCTGCCCGGAAGTAGAAGTTGGTTCTGTGCTGCAGGAGTGAGGTGTTAAGTGTAAAGTAGGGCTGAAAAGCAAATTCCAGAATGACTGCTTAGAGTTTGGCCTGCTCTAAGTGTGGCTGATGGTTTCTGCTCAGAGATTATTCTCTAAGAAGCCATATAACACAGTCTCCGGTTTTGCCTGTGGCATAGGGGAAAGGAGGAAGTTGACTCACCAGCTCTTCTTTCATTGGGCAGGGATTCACATCAGTTAGTCATGGCTACCTTCCAAGCAAGCTTCTGTGGTGTCCCCAAACGCAGTGTCAGCAGGGACCCTGGAAGGAGAGGGCCACGAGCCAAAGCACTATGAGGGTCCACTTGTGTGAAGTCAGATGGCCCCCACCCAGAGCTGCTCATCACTGCAGCTGCAAAAAGAGTCAGTTAATACCATGAGGCTATGAAGACCTACTACAAAGGTGAAAACAGAAAGGTAACAATTGCTATACCATATACTAATGCCTCCATTTCTATACTATCCCGGGGGGAAGGAGGGGAGGGAATATTACAACTCAGAAATGGTAGCCTCAGAAAGACTTCCTGCACGTCCAGAACTTTCTGATAGTAACTCTACCAGTAGGAGATGGAAGATATTTGATGTGTTCTCCTTCCTCCACTCACTCCTGTTTCCTCTCTTAGAGCACAAGCTTCTCTATTGTTCTAGTCTCAAAAATCCATGGAAGAGAGAAAAAGGCTGTTTTCAAAGAGGCTATTTCCACCAGGACGTTTCATTTCCCCCCGAAAGCTTACAGCAAAATTACTCGGAGTAGGCCCATCCAACTGACCTGTAGAAAAATGGATCTTGGTAAGAATAAGATTTGCAGCACTTCTGGGCATCCCCTAAACACTCCTATTGGTCCTCCAAGCTTGAATCCTTCCTTCATCTGCTTGGCCCTAAGTGGAGAATCGGGAAATGGCAATAGTTTGAACCTGGCGTCCTTCCAGACTGAAAGCAAAGAGCAGGACCCCTGTGCTCACCTGCACCGAACAATGCTGTGAACAAGAAATAAAGTCACAGTGTTGGGCGACTGACATATGTAGCATGCTTGTCACATACCCTGACCGACACAGGACTTGTCTGATGTCGTTGAATTCTGGGTCCTTCTAGGACAGAGACTGTTTGGAACTCAAGCATGGGGGTGGTGTCTTACGGATAGTCGGCGTTGCTCAAAGTATGAATGAATGTGTTGAGCTGATGATGTCTGAGCCTGGTCTGAAAGGCTCAGGGATCACATAGGGGGCAAGATAACAGGCAGAAAATGTGCCAGGAAGGGTGTCCTATGGAGAGATCAGGGAAAATGGGGTTCAGTCTCAGCTCTGACAAGGTCCATGATGTAAGAGGGGGAGATTGGGCTAGAGAGAGGGCACAGACTAGATCAGAAAAGGGAAGCCTGGTGAGGAGTGGATAGGATAAAAATAATAATAATAATTATACATATATATATATGCGAAGTTGTAGAAAATATATTTAAAGGGAAAGAATTAAGTTTCCCATGATAATACACTATGATTAAAACAACTTGTGGAGGAAGGTTTTATTTCAGCGTATAGTTTATAGTCTGTCCTGGAGTCCTAGAAGTCAAGGCAGAAACTCAAGGTAGGAATCTGGAGGCAGGAACTGCAGTAGAGACATCGGAGGAACACTGCTTCCTGGCTTCCTCCTCCTGGTTTAATCAGGGATGGCACCTCTCACAGTGGGCTAGGCACGTCCACATCAAACATCAATCAAGAGAATGCCCCACAGGCTTGTCTCCAGGACAATCTGATGGGGTCATCTTCTCACATGAGGTTCCCTCTTCCCAGATGGGTCCTGGCTTGTGTCAAGATGACAACAAACCAAACGAAAGCCAATGTACTCGTAGTTGGTTGGAACAAGTAACAAAGGACGTTATTTGAGCTATCATAGCCTCACCTGGAACTGGGCTTGTCCAGAAACCCATCCGGAGGTGTGAACATTGATCAGTGCACCCCAAAATAGGATGCACAGTGAGAACTGGGAAAAAATGCCTATCGCGCCCTCCTTCGGAAAATGAGCTCACCTCCTAAAATGCTAGAAGGACTGGCCTGACTCGAAAACACTGGAAAGAAACGAATTCTTAGCGAATATTCCAAGAGTTTCACATTCTGCAGAGCTGGTTGATGTGTACGGATTTAATTTTGGTAGAATACAAGTTCTTATGACTTACTTGGCAAATGGAAATAAACTTTTTTGAAACATGAAAATGGGAAGCCCAAAATATATCTTATAGGAATCCTTCAAGCATTTCAAATTAAGGTGTCCTTCCATCCACGTTTAAAGGTGATCTCGTTAGCTGTCTAAGAAGAAGAAAGGATTAGAGAGGAAGAGCCAAAAATACACATTTTTTAAAACAACTCTTATCATTTTCAAATCACTTGTTGCATGAGATGCCCAGCTGAGACTGTTTTGGGATCCGAGTTGTGCACACTGGAGCCCTTTTCGGGTGTTCTCAGGGACTACTTGTTAGCACAGCACACCCCCAAAACTCTCAACTAACCTTGCATTGTTAAAATCTGTAAAACTGTAATAGCTCTTTAAAATATTTGACCACAGGGGTTGGGGATTTAGCTCAGTGGTAGAGCCCTTGCCTAGCAAACACAAGGCCCTGGGTTCGGTCCCCAGCTCCAAAAAAAAAGAAAAAGAAAAAAAAATATTTGACCACAGAGCTATTTTCTCATTTCGTACCTACTACAACTGATACATATTACTTAGGATGAAATTTAGGATGCTATGCTGGCTGCTTACACGTCAAGTTGACCCACAAATTAGAGGTATCTCAAAGGAGGGAACCTCAATTAAGAAAACAACACCATGAAATCTGGCTATAAGGCATTTTTTTTTTAAAATTAGTGATTGATGGGGGAGGGCCCAGCCAGTTGTGGGAGGAGCCGTCCCTGGACTGGTGGTCCTGGGTTCTATAAGAAAGCAGGCTGAACAAGTCATGGGGAGCAAGCCAGTAAGCAGCACCCCTCCATGGCCTCTGCTTCAGCTCCTGCCTCCAGATTTCTACCCTATTTGAGTTCTGTCCTGATGTACTTCGATGACGAACAAGAATACAGTGTAAGCCAAATAAACACTTCCCTTCCCAGCTTGCTTTTTCGGTCACGATGTTTTTATAGCAGCAATAGGAACCCTAACTAAGACAGTTGCATATGATAAAGAAGGCTGCAAATGGGTGCAGGGGAGGTAGCTTAGGGGTTAAAAGCATTTAATGTTCTTGCAGGGGATCCGGCTTCAGTTCCCAGCACTTACCTTAAGTAGTTCGCAATCACCTGTAATTCCAGCTCCAGGAAAATTCAAGGTTACTGGCCACTGAGGAACTTGACTCATCCGTACACATAATTAAAAGTGCTAAAAAAATAACTTCTACTAAAAAAGAAATGGCTGCAAAGGAATAGCAATGTTTAAATTGATTTTCGTCTTATATAAGAACTGTAAGAGGCAAACAGGCTGATAATGGAGCAGCACGTCGATAACCAGCTTCTCGATGTTGTGCTCCACCTTTCTTAGTTTTCCCTCTTCACCTCGTGGTCCGTGCTGACTATCGGAGCGTCAGTCCAGATGTCCCTGGAAGGATGAAGGAGATGGTGAAAAATACAGAGCCCGGGGCTCAGTGTCTTCAACAGCCTCTCAGAAAACCCTGCGTCACTTCCGTTTACAGGTTGTGGGCCAGAATTTGCTTGCGTGGATTTTTTTTTTCCAAGACACAAAGGAGGCTAGGAAGTAGGATATTTTCTTTTTGGTGTGTCAAGTTAAAAATCGGATCCATCCCGAAAGAGAGGATAGACTCAACTAGCATAACTAGGTCAATGTCCCACAAAGGTAATGTTCCACAGAGTGTGCACTTGGATGAAGGGACTAGGTAAGGATTTTGATTTTTCAAAAAGAACTTTAGCCACTTGACTGCGGTACAAAATTCATTACTGTATAATTTGCCTACTAACAAAGTGAACAATTTGATGATGTTTACGAGATCTGTGTAGTCAAGTAGCCATCCCAGAACCCAGCTTTAGAATATTTCCACCACCACCAAACTCCCATTTACAGTTATCCTAATTGTCATGCACACCCATCGACTTATTTTCCTCCTATATGTAGTATTTCATACCTGACATATTTCAGATAACTTTTTTGGGCTCATCTACACTGTAGAGTGTTTTGCTAATCCATTCCTTCTTTTAAATTGGTGGGCAACGTTCCATCGTATGGGTGTCTTAGTTTCTTTTTGGGTTACTGTGGTAAAATACTCTATCCAAAACAACTTAGAAGAGAAAGGGTTTGTTTTAGCTCATAATTCTCGGTTGTAGTCGTTATAACAGGGAAGTCACAGTGGCAGAAACTTGAAGGAGTTGGTTCATGCCGCTTCCATAGTCAGAAACAGAGACATGAATGTATGGGTGTTTGTGCTCAGTTCATTTTCTATACTCTTAGGAGTCCTGCCTAGGGAATGGTGCCGCCCCCAGCAGGCAGGTCTTCCAATACTGATCTGCACACTCATGATGATGCCCTAAAGGCATGCCCTCAGACCAACCTAGTCTAGAGAATCCTTCATTTACATTCTTTCCCCAGGTGATTTTAGACAGCATCAGTTGACCACTGAAACTATCATAATGGATATGCCATTTTTTTGTTTATATATTCACAACATGGCGGGTTCATCTTTTTTTTTTCTCCTTCCTTCCTTTCTCCCTTCATTCTTTCCTTCTTTCCTTTCAGCATGGAGGATAAATCCCAGGATTTTGTACATGTCAGACAAGTGGTCTACCATGGAGATACATCCCCAGTCCTCTTTTTATGTTTTTGTTTTGACAAATGATTTCACTAAGTTGCCCAGACTGGAGACCAGCTAACTTGGTAGTCCAGATTGGACTTGACATTTAGATCTTCCTGCTTATGCTTTCCAAGTAACTAGAGTTACACACCTGTGCTACTAAGCCTGGTTACGGTGGTTTTCGGGTAATGATCTCATTTTAGAGGAAGAAGGGAGGCTCATAGGACTCACAAATTCAAGGAAACATGCAAGTCTCAGACTTCTGAAACTTACAAGATCCACAAAGCCCCTCCCCAAGATTATCTAAGCAGTAAACCATGCTGGGCAGAAGAGACTCTCTAGCCTGTCCAGAAAGGGATGCAGATTTCATGGGGTTTTAAGCTTACTGAGTAGGCTTTTCATTGACACAGCTACCTTTGAGTAGCTGCTCCTGCAAGAAACCCCAATAAACTTATTGGTTCACTAAGGTAGACTTGGGTGGGCTTTTGGTTTGTCATCAGGGCCCTACCCAGACTCAATTTTTTTTCATATCTCCACAGGAAAACACAGTATTACAGGCATTTAAATTGTTTCTACTCTGTGGCTGTTGTGACTCGGACTGCTGTGAACTTCCATACTCAGTCTTCGTACATTTTTATTTCTTAGAAAGATTCTAAAGAGGTTGGTGCTTAAAATTGAATATGCACACCTTGAAAGTTTTTTTTTTTTTTTTCGGAGCTGGGGACCGAACCCAGGGCCTTGCCCTTGCTAGGCAAGCGCTCTACCACTGAGCTAAATCCCCAACCCCACCTTGAAAGTTCTTTTTTTGTTTGTTTGTTCCTTTCTATTTAAATGCCCACTACTGACCAACACTGTCCCAGGTGCTGGAGGTGCCATAATGAATAAAACCTGGTACATGCTCTGCCTCGTAAAGCCGGCAGTCTATGCGAGGCTAGAAAGTAGTCCAACAAACGTAGGAACAGTTTTAACATCTCAAAAAGCAGTACTACAAAGGGGTGCTACAGGATGCTGAGGTTGTGCTAGAAGGAAACCAGAAAAACTGCCCTTGAGCTGAGTAAGATCTGAAGCACGTTAGAACGGTCACCTTAAATGTCCTCCAAAGAAACAGCATATATGATCACCAGGGTATTTCCACTAATGCTACCCTTTGAAAGCACCTTACAGGCATGCTGGTTTCAGGTCTGTCTTTGGACAAAAGTCCCTGTGTTTTAACCCCTCAGAGTTTGGGGAAGGGAGGAATTCTAGAGCAAACGCAATAAATATCAATAAAATTTAGCATTGGGTAACCTCTTACCACCCCTCATTTTCAATGCCCTGGATTGAACCCAGGACATTATGCATGCTAGTCAAGTGCTCCGTCATCAGCTCCTCCATTTTTGAAAGCGTATGTATTCATGTGTTCATGTGTGTGTCAATGCATGTATATGTGGAGGCCAGAGGTCAACCTTGGGTATCATCTTCAAAAATTCAGCCCACCTCTTTTTAGATAGGGCCTCTTGTTGGCTCAGAGATCACTGATTGAGCTAGACAGAATGGCCAGTGAGCTCTAGGGATCTTAGTTTCTAACTACTCGGGGCTGGAGTTACAACCACACACCACCATGGCCAGCTTCAGCAGATTGAACTCAGGTCCTCAGGCTTGCAAGCCAACTGCTTTACCCACTAACCCACCATCACAAACCCTTGTTGTTGTTGTTGTTGTTGTTGTTGTTGTTGTTGTCTGTGTGAAACAGGATCCTGGGTAACCCAGGCTGGATTTGAACTGGCTATGTATGTTGCTGAACCTGGCCTTGAACACCTGATCTCCTTGTCTCTCCCTCCCAGATGTTAGGATTATATGCACACACCACCACAGCCAGCCTGGGCTAACCTCGTATATCATTCTCTGTATGTTCGAAATAGTTTATGATTGTGCATTTAAAATGCATGTATATAAATAATCCCCTTGGAAATTGTCCCTGTTGTGTAGGATGCTCTGTTGTGAGGGACGCCCTGTCTTATCTGATATTGACCTTGTTTTTTTTTTCTCTGTAAGAAGAGGAGCTAGGGTTGGAGGTAACATCTGGGATCTGGAACTGAGAGACAACGAAGTGACGCGAATGGCCAGCGTGTATCATGGAACTGAAATCACTGGAGATAAATCTGCCACTGGGTGGGGGTGGGGGTCCTCTTGACACTCCCTGGGACAGAACTAGAAAAGAACAGGTAACGCTACAGGCTCTGGAATACTCCACATTTTGTCAAAATCCAAGCTCTGCTACTTTAAGAAATTAACCTAATTTGCATATTTTATTCCAGCTACTAGAGTTGCATGGATTGAATGATTCACAGACAGTATTTGGCACGTGGTACCTGCTTGCTGTTTATTGCTACATGACTCTTACATGCTGTCCTCTGCTCCGTTTCTCTGTGCCCCCTTTCCACTGACTCGACCTTTCGAAACACATGAATTACATTGATTAGACCGAAGTCACTAATTCTACACTGGGCCTGGGGGCCCTCCCACCTCTTCTAGGGCCTTCTGTGGATTCACAGCCTCCATTCCCCCACGTAGCAACCTGATTGGTTTAACTCTTCAAGTGCCTCCGAGCTCACACGCCTCTCTGAATGCTACTACTATCATTTTCCTTCCTTAAAGCCTGTATTTATGCATATAAGTGACTATGGGCACTTTCAGTATCTGTGACTTATGGAGAGTCACACCCCGAACGTTCTCAGGCAGAAAAATTGAAAAACGCTGGTCACCCCTCCCTGAAACGGCTTCATAAATCCCGGGCCCTCACTCAGTGGCATACATTCCTGCAAGGATAGCTAGACAGTTTTAGCCATAAAAACTTGCTTAAGCCGAGGCTTTTTTAGCTAAGCCTGGAGCTGTCGTGGAGTCCTTTCCCTTACATAGGCAGTTCTGCATTTGGCACTGCTGACCAGTCTAGAGAGGCCACCATCTGAAGATGGACAATAAAAGAAGCAACACTTTTATATCTTAGGGAAAAAACACACTGCAATCTTGTTTTTGTTTTTGTTTTTGTTTTTAATAATGAATTTGTTTTCATGTTTTTGTTGAAGTGAGGTAGCCATTCTCCAAGATGCTCCCTTAAAGTCTCTGCCTACTGGCATTTGAATATATCATCTCTTTGTGTAATGAGTATAGTTGGGAGGGTAAATAGCGCAACACTACTGGAAGGATATTGTAACCTCAAAGGCTGAGTCATAAATGACATTGTACCTCCTTGCTTCTTGAGATCCAATGCGAGGGAAGTAGCCATGCCATGAGACCCATAGCCCTAGGAGAGGTCCTCGAGACAAGGACCTGAGACCTCTTGACAATGGGCATGTGAGCAAGCTGTCTTGGGAGCAGACCCTCCATGCTGAGTCAAACCCTCACACAGGATACTGCATCTCTAGGCAATGTCATCGCTATAACAACACAAGAGACTTCTGAGGTGCCCAAAGGAGCCATTTTCACGTTTTTGACCTGTGGAAACTCTAGGAGAGAATACGTGTTTGCTGTTGCTTTAGATCACCAAACTTTGAGGCAACATATTGTCAGGAACGAGTGACTGACCTAGTTAGTATTCGACGACACGAGTGATAACAGAGTTCACTTATTTTAATGTAAATCATACTCTGTTATCAGAGAGGCCTGCGTAAAATTGGGCTATCTTACCATGATGAGTGCATCCAGATATTTTAAGTTATTTCATAGTTCAGGCCTGCTCAGCAAACCTGCTAGTAATGGAAAATCCAGACCAACTCTCAGCACTTTGAATCAGACTGATGGCAGAAAGGTGTGTTTCTTTATGCAGTGCAGGCTGTAAATGATTCTTGTGTTCTCTCTCTCTCTCTCTCTCTCTCTCTCTCTCTCTCTTTCTCCTTAAACATGTTTGTATAAATGTGTGTATTCCATGTGTGCAGGTGCCCTCAGAGGCAGCAAGAGAACGTTGAGTCTCCTGAAGTTTGAATTACAGAAAGCCGAGAGCCACTGAGGTGCTGGGAATCCAACTGAGGTCCTCTGGAAGAATAACAAGTGTGGATCCATCTCTCCAGCCCCAAGATTTCCCAGCCCCGTCTTATGTTTTTCACTACCATGGGTAAAATTCTGAGGCCCAGGCAGTATACCTGCATCTTTTCTTTTTTTTTTCCGGAGCTGGGGACTGAACCCAGGGCCTTGTGCTTGCTAGGCAAGCGCTCTACCACTGAGCTAAATCCCCAACCCTACCTGCATCTTTTCTATCTCCCAGAGATACATCCTAGAAGAAGATAAAGTTGGAAGCATGTTCCTATGGTAACATGGGTTGTCATGTTGACCCTGTATTGAGCCTTCGGTAGTCACCAGATACCTTCCTAACTGACTGACATGCATTAACACATTTAATTTCTAGAAAGGAAAACAATTGTCTTCATTTTTACAGTAGGTAAAACTGAGGCACATCCCTGGGAGAAAGGATGGAGAGCTTTCTGACCAGTTTATGAGCCACTGGCCTAGGTGCTGAAGTGAGTCTGCCATAGCTGCCACAACCCCGGGCCATGCAATCTAAGGTTGAAGGTTCCCTGGAGCTCCTATTGAAGGTACCATATGCAAAAGTAAGGCCAGGATTTCACAGGAGGAAAAGAAAAAAGAACATGCACAAAAAAGGGGAAAAAAAAGAAAAAGAAAGTAAAGAACATGTGTGCTGAGAAAGAAAAGATAGAACTCAGGTTCTACTCCTGCACAAAGCATCACGACCAAGAAGCAAGTTGGGGAGAAAAGGGTTTATTCGGCTTACACTCCCATGTTGCTGTTCATCACCAAAGGAAGTCAGGACTGGAACTCAAGCAGGTCAGGAAGCAGGAGCTGATGCAGAGGCCATGGAGGGATGTTTCTTACTGGCTTGCTTCCCCTGGCTTGCTCAGCTTGCTCTCTTATAGAACCTGGGACCACCAGCCTAGGAACAGCACCACCCACAATGGGCTGGGTCCTCCCCTCTTGATCACTAGTTGAGAAAATGCCTTATAGCTGGGTCTCACAGAGACATTTCCTCAAGGGAGGCTCCTTTCTCTGTGATAACTCCAGTGTGTCAAGTTGACACACAAAACTAGCCAGTACAGGTATGATGACTAATTGTTTTCTTTGTTTACTTGACTGGGCCCAGGGATGTCTCAACAGTCAATGAAAAGGATTATTTTTGTCCAGACAGTGGTGGCACACGCCTTTAATCTCAGGAGGCAGAGGCAGGAGGATCTGTGTGAGTTCAAGCCTGGTCTACAGAGTGAGTTAAGGGTAGCCAGGGCTACGCACAAAAATCTTATCTCATAAGCAGGGGTGGAGAGAGAGAGAGAGAGAGAGAGAGAGAGAGAGAGAGAGAGAGAGAGAGATATTGATTGATTGTTTCTGTAGCTCAGTGGTAAAATGCTTCTTGCACAAGCATGAGTACCGGAGTTTGGATCCCGACCATTCCCAATCTTTGTCAGACATAACTGGTTGAATGATGGATGACAGAAACAGGAACAGGAAGGTGCTGAGGGCTCTTTGGCCTGCTAGTTTAGCCAATCAATGATCTCTAGGTTTACTAGGAAACCCTGTCTTAAAAAGAAGGTGGAGAATGATAGCAGAAAACATCTGACGTTGACCTCTGGCCTCCATGTGTGTATGCACGGGTACATGCATCAAAACCCATCTGAACATATCCTAAAACAAACATCTGCACATACATGTGTGTTCACATGCATACAGCGCACACACACACACACACACACACACACACACACACACCACAAATATTGTTTCTAAGTGTGTCTGTTGAAAGTGTGTTGAGAAGAAATTAGTGTTTGCATAAGAAGACTATGGAAAAGAGATCTTTTACCAATGTCTGGTGAGCATCCTACTGATTCGCTCCTCTGGAGGGCCCATCCAAGCAAAGCAAGAGGACGGGGGAAGTACAAGTCCTCTGTGTATGAGCTGAGACATCATCTTCTCCTGCTCTCAGGCTTGCAGACTCAGAGGCTGTGCTGGCTGGCTTTATGTCATCTTGACACAAGCTAGAGTCCTCTGGCAGGAGGGAACCTTAATTGGGAAAATGCCTCTATCAGATTGGCCTATAGACAAGTTCCTGGGGGCATTTTCTTCATTAGTGGTTGAGCCATAGAAACCAAGTCAGTAAGCAGTGTTTCAGTTTCTTCCTCTGGGTTCCTGCCTGGCCTTTCCTAGGCTTGTAATCTATAAGCCACGTAAACCTTTCCTCCCCCATGGTGCCTTTGGTCTATGTGTTATCACAGCAACAGGAGGCAAAATAAGACAAGGACTGAAAGCCACACCCTCTTAGAACTCCACCTTGTGCACTCAGGCCTTTAGGCTTGGCTTAGGAGTCTCTTCAACAGCCACCTGGGGCTCGGGCCTTTGGATTGAATGTCAGCATTGGATTTTCTGGTTTTCTGTCTTATAGACAGGGGGCAATAGAACTTCTGGGGCACCAAAATCAAGTAAGCCAACTTCTATAATATCTCTCTCTCTCTCTCTCTCTCTCTCTCTCTCTCTCTCTCTCTCTCTGTCTCTCTCTCTGTATGTGTGTGTGTTTGTGTCTGTCTCTGTCTCTCTGTCTCTCTCTATGTCTCTCTCTGTCTCTCTCTACGTTTCTTTCTCTGTCTCTCTCTGTCTGCCTCTGTCTCTCTGTCTCTGTCTCTGTCTGTCTGTGTCTCTGTGTCTCTCTCTGTCTCTGTCTCTCTCTCTCTTTTTTCTCTCTCTGTACTCATGTGCATCCTATCCTACTGATCTGTTATCTGAAGAACTCTGATTAATACAGATACTAATCTAAAATATACAGACAGCCACAACTTAACTAAGTTGAAGGAAATAGTCCTTGAAGCATGGGGCTGCTCAAATTCAGAATACCTGACTCAGATATACATTCAAGTTTGAGGAGATGACTTAGCAGACATGAGCATTTACTTGAACAAGCATGAGAACCTGAGTTCAAATCATCAGCACCTATGTAAAAGGCCAGATATGGTCAGGGGATATAACCCCGACACTGTGAAGAGTTAGTTGTGGAGACGGGGATGGCTGGGATTTCCTGGATACCAGCCCAGATCCAGGTTCAGTGAGAAATCATGTCTCAAGGGAATAAAGTAGAGAGTAACAGAGCAGGACTCTTGATGTCCTCCTCTACCCTTCACACACACACACACACACACACACACACACACACACACACACACACACACACCCCTTTAGAGTTACTAAACTAAGAGACTCAGTTGAGGCTAAACTTGGGCATGCAAAGTGACTCCAGAAGCCCTGATGGCTTTGGGTAGTTGTTACAGTGCCAATTTTGAAGTATGACAGCATCCATTAAAGATGTTCTTTATGGCCCCAAAGAAATATAAGTGTGGACTCAGTGCTAGGTGGAATCAAACTAGAACTTTCTTCATGCATGCCCATATACTTTCATACTAGTGCGGACATGTGCCCGTAATGGCTTATTGGCTTTAAACCAAGCAGGAATCTAGCAATCATTTACCTACGTTTCTCAGTGATCAGGTCTTGACATGATCACTCATGTGGCATATGACCAGTAATTTATTAATAACACACACCACACTCTGAATGATCTACATGTATGTGTGTGTACCTGTAATGTGTGCATTCAGGGTCCCATGCATGTATGTAGTATATGTGTGTGCACATGTGCTTGAGGGTGCATATGTGGGTTTGTGTGTGAGAGTCAAAGGTTGATGTTAGGTGTCTTCCTTAGTATTTCTCTATATTATCAGCATTATTATTAGTAGTAGTATCATTTTTATTATTACTGTTATTATTTATCGTCGTCATCATCATCATCATCATCATCATCATCATCATCATTTAATTTGACCAGGTCTTTCACTGAACCTATTTGTCTAGACAACCGGGTCAATGAGCACCATAGGTCCTCTTGCCTCAGTCTCTCTGACCATGGAATTACAAATGCACTGTGCTCAGCTTTTTCCCTGGGTGCTCGGGATCCAATTTCAATCGCTTATGCTTTATTCAGTCTTCCAGGTACTTACTTTACAGACTGAGCCATACCTCCAGGTCCCTGATTTACCTTAAAAAGTAAATGGAAGCAGTTATCTTTACAATAATGTCACTTCGACTGATTTACATTCTGATGTGCTCTCCTGAGCAGCAGAGCAGGGGGCAGCATTTTAGTAGAGTGCTGGGAATTCCGTGTAGCCCACAGCCCACCTTGTCCATGTTCCAGCCTGTGGTGAGACCATTAGCAATCCTGACAAATGTGAATTACGGTTGTGCTTGGGAGTGGTGGCTTTATAGTTACTGCCACTTTTAATGCCTTTACATTAGTCGTGTGTGCTTTTTTTTTTTCCTTATTAATAGCACCTTGTCGGGGGGGGGGTGTCTGAGGGAGAACAAAACTTGTTGCTAAAAATAAAATTGGCCATATTTATTTTGTTTTCCTTACATAGTGGCTATGTCTGAGATCTTTAAGTCCCAATTTTCATTATTCAACTGTTTACAAAATTCTTTTATAACCACCAAATCACAAATATTTTACAGTACTATTTGTCTTCTGGGAGGGAATAAAAACAAGAAGCAGATAAATTGTGAGGAGTAGAGGTTTTACAAAGAGCTGCTTTAGGGAACCAGTGACAGGGGTCATAGAAACAGTGCTAAAACACACAGCACTGGCCCAAGACATCCTATACGCATGCTCACACTGTAGCACTGCCAATTGCTCCAACTCTCTCGGATATGAGTAGGAGCAACTCACGGTTAACACTGTCAGGGCTCAGGGGTTGGAGATTTAGCTCAGTGGTAAAGCGCTTGCCTAGTAATTGCAAGGCCCTGGGTTTGGTCCCCAGCTCCGGAAAAAAACCAACCAACCAACCAAACAAAACAAAACAAAACAAAACAAAACAAAACAAAACAAAACAAAACAAAACACTGTCAGGGCTCTGTAAACTAAGATGGGGGGAGGCACACCGTAGCTAATATGTACCAGTTTGTACCATTTAGTACAAAGCACTTGCAGGTAAAATGGAGTCAGGGGGAGGAGCTAGGGTTAGGCACTAGGGGTCTCAAACTATTTGGAGATAGGGTGAGAAAAGAAGATGGTTGAGGGCAAACAACAAACATACAGATAGACCGACTTGTCTTGGCAACTATGTTCAATTTGTGGGTTATGCAAGTGTGTGTGTGTGTGTGTGTGTGTGTGTGTGTGTGTGTGTGTGTATATGTGTGTATGTGTGTGCGTGCATTCATGAACATGTGTGTGTGCATGCATGAGTGTGTATTTGCATGTATCGTGTGCATGGATCTTGAAAGATAACCGCTTGGCTAATTAAATGGTCAGGGGAAAGGCCTACAAAGGTAACTCATCTAATCAGATGAGAAGTTGAATACATGCATATATTAGTATATGCATGACTGGTGAATGGATTATTGAACAAGTAAAACAAGTAAGGATCAATAGCTGTTAGGGTTGCAATGGTCTGAATGAAAGTGGCTCCCACAGACTCATAGAGAGTGGCACTACTGGAGGTGTGACTTTGTTGGAATAGGTATGGCCTCTGTGGAGGAAGTGTGTCCCTGGGGGTGGGGGATGGGCTTTGAGGTTTCAAACGCTCAAGCCAGGCCCAGTGTCACTCTCTGTTCCTGCTGCCTGTAGATCTAGATGTAGAATCTTAGCCACCTCGCCAGCACCATGTCTGCCTAACATGCCACCATGCTTCCCACAATGACCATGATGGACTAAACCTCTGAACTGTAAGCCAGCCCCCAATTAAATGTTTTCCTTTATAAGAGTTGCCATGGTTATGATGTCTGTTCATATAATAGAAACCCTAAGACATGGGTGATGAATGAAAACAGAGAGTAAATGAGTACTTGAATGAATACACATACAAGTAGACACTTGGATGGATATACAAACAAATACATATATACACAGTCAAGAGGAAGACCGAAGAGAGAGAGAGTGGTGGGTGAACATCAAGATAGATGTGGGAGGCAGAATAATAATCCAAAGATGGTCAAATCTTCATTCCTGGAATCTTTTTAGATTAAAAAAAAAAGTGCATGCGTACGCGTCAGTATGTGGGTATGTGTACGTGAGTATTCTATAAATAACATTTTTTTCCCTTTTCTTTTTTTTCAGAGCTGGGGACCGAACCCAGGGCCTTGCGCTTGCTAGGCAAGCGCTCTACCACTGAGCTAAATCCCCAACCCGTATAAATAACATTTGTTCTCCAGATGTAATTGTCATTTTGGAGGCTTACTGCTGAATAAGCTCACCCTTTCTAGTTCTTTCTGAACTCTGGCTGGCTGGATCAGTTCAGCTGTTCTGGCTGATTGATTCAAACTGGCTTCTCTCATCTTCTGAATTGCTCTGCTTGTTCTCATGTGAACTTTACTGATATGTTCTAATCTTCTGGCTCCTCTCATTCACCGATTTGATCTGTCTATCTGTGCCTAGCTTGTTCTCTCTGCAACCTGTCTCTGTAAAACTGTCCGAGTAAAACTGTCACCTCCCTCTCTCTCTCTCTCTCTCTCTCTCTCTCTCTCTCTCTCTCTCTGTGTGTGTGTGTGTGTGTGTGTGTGTGTCTTTCTTTTGCTCTCTTGCTCTGTCACTGCAGTGATCTCTTTCCTGTTCATTCTTATGAGAGTTGGGCCTACTCTATCTCTACCTTATTCTGTCAAATCTTTCTCTGATTTGTTACTTTGTCTGCCCCTCAATTTTATGTTACTTTCAAACATGGCTGGTTCCTTCTACAAACAAACTTTACCTCCATTGTTAGGAATTAAAGGTGTGTATCTGTATCTGTATTCTGGCTGGATCAGATCTTTGGAAGAGATCCCTTGGCAGAGCAGTCATGCTGCTGTATTGAAATTCCTAGCAGAGTACAGATGCCCTTGAAACCCAGAGGCATTGAATGCCTTGAAATGAGTTACAGATGATTGTGATTTGTGGCCTGAAGTGAGTGATGGGAACTAAACCTGTATCCTCTGTAAGAGTAGTGTGTGCACTTAGCTTCTGGACCATCTTTCCAACCCCAGGAATTTTTAAAAAAATACTATATTTCAAGGAAAAAGGAATTAACATTGTTAATAAGCTGTGTTCAAAATGGAGTCATTATTCTGATTTCTATGAGAAGGCCCAAAATAATCACAAGCTACTTTACAAGAAAAAGACAGGAGGCCAGTCAGATGGCTTAGTAGGTAAGGGGCTTGTGTCAAGCCTAATAACCTGCCTTTGACTCCTGAAACCCACATGGTAGAAGGAGAGAACTGACTCTTAAAAGTTGCCCCCTATGGGGCTGGGGATTTGGCTCAGTGGCAGAGCGCTTGCCTAGGAAGCGCAAGGCCCTGGGTTCGGTCCCCAGCTCCGAAAAAAAAGAACCAAAAAAAAAAAAGTTGCCCCCTGACCTTCACACAAGCACTCTAACACGTGTGCATACCTACACACGTATGCTCTCCTATACACATAGCGAGAGGAGGAGAGGAAAGGAGAGAGAGAGAGAGAGAGAGAGAGAGAGAGAGAGGAGAAAGAATGTAAAAAATTAAAAAGAGAAAGGCAGAAAAGGTCAGTTCAGGGAGAGATCTGAAGATGTCTCACTGGTTTTGAAGCTGGAGAAAGTTGACCTTGAGACTAGACATAAGGAAAAGTCATGGGCAAATAGGTTGATGAGGGAACAGAGATATCTAAGCATACAGAGAAATAAAACTGGGACAGCTATATAGAGATAGATACATGCATGATTAGCTGAAAAGATGACTAGGTGGACACATGGACTGTTACCATAGCTATGAGATGGACATAAAGAGATAATTAGTGAGTACACACATGAATAAGTATTTGATCAGTGATATGATTGGATAAATGAGTATTTGTATGTATAGATGAACAAATATGAAAAATATTTGGTGCTTCAAGGCAGAAACTCGGTGTTTAGACTAAATGTGGACTCACTGGACGTTAGAAAAGTTTCTAGTTAGGAAAGGCGTCATCCAACAGATTGTAAAATGTGTGCAGAGCCTGATCCTCCAGAACGAACCATCAAAACAAAGGACCTTTGCACTCAATGGTTTCTCTATTTCCAATAATATCTGTATTCATCAAGGTTCTCTAAAAGAACAGAACCAACAGAATGTCTATTTATATGCTCTCCATGGGCTAATATATTTGAATGCTTGATCCTCAGTGGAACTATTTGGGAAGGATTAGGAGCCGTGGCCTTGTTGGAGGACGTGTTTCACTTTGGGTGTGCTTGAGGTTTCAAAAGGCCACACCATACCCTTTCTTTCTGTCTGTCTGTCTATCTGTCTGTCTGTCACTCTCTCTGCCTGCTGCTTGCTGGTCAATTTGGCAAAGATCTTAGCTACTGCTTTGGCACTATGCCTGTCTGTTTCCCACCATGATGTTAATGGACTAACTCTCTGAAGTTGTAAGCTAGTCCCCAATTAAATACTCTCTTTTAAAAGAGTTGTCTTGGTCACTGTGTCTCCTCTCAGTCATAGAACAGTAACTAAGTATATATGCACGTGACTTATTTACTCACTCATAGAACGGTAACTAAGTATACATGTGTGTGACTTATTAAATCAGCCTATGTTTGAAATAGTAACAACAGCTGTCTCATAGCAGAGAGACAGAGTAGTCAGTAGTTGCTAAATCCACAAGGCTGGGTGCCTCTGTAGACCCAATCAGGTGCTAAAACCCTAGAGGGCCGACTGGTTATTAGTCAGTCATGGAAACCTGGAGATGCCGGTTCTGCCACCAGTGAAGGAATCAGCAGCAGTTGCAACAGGAAAAACTAACTCAGACGCAAAAGGAAAGGCCAACAGAGCAGAGGGTAAATGATTTCTGTTTTCCATGTCCTTTTTCCAGCTGGTCTGCTACCAGAAGGGGCCACCCCAACTGACAGAGGGTCTTCACACATCGATCAAGGCGGTCAGGACAATTCATCTGCTGAGACTCCCTATTCAGGTGATTCTAACGTGAGGCAGGTTGAGAGAGTGCACCAGCACACTCTCCTTCTTGCAAATAGTGAACCCCTCTGCTCATCCTTCATTAGCGCACAAGCACTGCTCTCTCAAGGGCGCTTACTTCCTGTGCTCTCATTGACACCTTTCTTCTGCGGCACTTATTTAGATGCTAATTTGGACTCATTTGTGTAGGCACGGGACTCAGATCGGTCTCTCCCACTAGGCTACGAACTTTGAAGAAAGGCGACAGAGAATTGTTGCGTCCTGTCTTACCTTTGTTGTTCCGTTACAGTTAGCACATAAAAATATTCAGTAAGCTCCTCACTGAAGTCATTAGGTGTGGTTTCAGTTTTCACTAATTGGTTAACTAATTGCTCTTTGACAATTATATACGTGTATATAAATATTTCTGCCATTTTCACCAACCCTGTTACCTTCTTTCGGCCCCTTCCAATGTCTGCTGTATAGCCGGGCCCCTCCTATATTCATGTCTTTGCTTGCTTTGTTTTTTTTTTCCTTGTGATTCACTGAATTTAAGGATTGCTCATACAAGTGTAGATAGAAAACAATTTACTGGAGCACAAACAACTTAACAGTGGTATGCCATTGAAGAAAATGACTCCTCTCTGTTCCTAGCAACCATTAACTACCAATCTCTCCTCAGGAAGAGGTGGGGCTTCTTCCTTTTTTTTTTTTTCTTCTTTTTTTTGGAGCTGGGGACCGAACCCAGGGCCTTTAGGCAAGCGCTCTACCACTGAGCTAAATCCCCAACCCCTGGGGCTTCTTTTTTTTTTTTTTTTCTTGTTTTTTTTGTTCTAAATTTATTTTACTCTTTTTTTTTTTTAAGATTTATTCATTTATTATATATAAGTACACTGTAGCTGTCTTCAGATACACCAGAAGAGGGCATCAGATCTCATTACAGATGGTTGTGAGCCACCATGTGGTTGCTGGGAATTGAACTCAGGACCTCTGGAAGAGCAGTCAGTGCTCTTAACCGCTGAGCCATCTCTCCAGCCCTCCCCTGGGGCTTCTTAATCTCCTCCCCAGTCCATGATATAATGTTAAATGGCCCCATCTTCTACAGGTCTTATCCTGGTAACCACAGCTGCTAAGACATTCATGAGTGCAAGAGCCAGGTCATGTCCAGAAGATAGTATTTCACGGCACTATTAAGAGTAATCTTGAGGGTTGGGGATTTAGCTCAGTGGTAGAGCGCTTGCCTAGCAAGAGCAAGGCCCTGGGTTCGGTCCCCAGCTCCGAAAAAAAGAAAAGAAAAGAAAAAAGAGTAATCTTGATGGGCTAAATCTATCTTTACCAGCGGGAGATTTTGACAAGGGCAATGTTCCTACAAAAGCGAAGAGTTAAAGTCATCCTGAGGGCTCAGGACCACCTCGGCCTAGAGTCCTCTCTGCTTTACAGTAGACCCCATCTTGGGCCAGGTCAAATGTCTCTTTTTCTTCTCTTAGGTCCTCCTCACTCACTTGCCTGTGAACCAGCACGCTCTTTGGAAAAGCCCTGGTCACCATCGTGTCTTATGCTGATCTCCAGGTGCCTGCTCTTGCCCTGCTCTGGGTGCAGGCTCAGAAGCCACACCCCTTATAGCAGCGTGCACGTTTCTCCTGTTTCTCCAATCACGCTTCTCTTTCCCGACTGCTGGTTCTTCCCACTTTATCTCTCCCATTACCTGCTAGGCTTCAGTTTGAGGTTTGGAAGCCGTTCATCTTTTCTGCCCCGCGTCGCACACCCAAGAGTCTGAGAGGATGCCATTCCAATTCCAGCCCTGCATGAACCAGCCCTGTGCCCTTGGGCGCGAGGTTTCAACTTTCTGGGCCTCAGTTTCCTAATCCATGAATTGCAATAAATCTAGGCCTCTGGGTACACGTGGAGATTAAACAAGATAATCTAAATGACAGCTCTAGTACAGTAGCTGGCAAAGGTAAATGGTAATTACAGCCCACGTCCCTTCTTCCCACGTGTCCTCTCTTGCTCCTTCTATACAGCAGCACGGTGCAGCCTCCCTTTCAAGTCCCCATTTTCTGGCCTACATAAAAATAGCAACACATAAAATGAAATTGCACAGAGTATTTTTATATCCCCCAAATAACTCGATTCAATTATAGACTGGTCAATTTTAGGTGTTTGAGCATTACCAATGCATCTAAAGCTGGTAAATCAAGTTCCAGGTCTCCATTTAGAAAATAAAGAACTGAATCAATCCCTTGGAAAAAATTTGTTAGGGAAAGACATTTTTTTTTTCTTGAGGCCCTAAACCTTATATGGAATGTGTCAGCAATTGCTAACTCTGCTGGCTGGAAGACCGAACACAAGGAACCCTTTATACTTCTAATCTGCCACGGTCTCTGAGAGTCTAGCGGAGGGATTGAAGCTCATGCTTTCTGGCAATAGAGATTTGGCAGGAGATCCCTGAGTGCACCCGAAGAGTGCTCATGTGACTCACTTTGTGCAGGGGAATCCAGAAAATCAGGAAGAAATGTGGCAATGAATGGAAAAGCACTTACCAACGCATTATTGCAACTGTTAGTGGGAAAACAGTAACAGTCCCTAAGCTAAAGCGAGAGTCAAGGCACGGTCACAGTATTCTTACAGACAAATACAAAGTAACGAGAATGGTCCAGGTTCTAATGTTGGCAGTGCTACTTGTTACTGTTGTAGGAAGGTACCCCTATTTATGTGTGTGTAGGTGCTTTTGTGTGTATGGTTGTACATGCACAGGTGTGTACATATATGTTGAGGACACAGAACAAACTTAGATGTCTTTCCTCAGGTACTGTCCATCTTTCTGAAACCTGGTTTAGAACTCACAGACAGGCTAGAGTGACTGGCCAGGGAGTCCCAGTGCAGCATTGAAATCGCAAGCATTTTCCTACACCTGGCTTTTAAACGTGGGTTATGGGGATCAAAGTCAGGTCCTTGTGCTGGCACCACATGTGTTTCAGCAACTGAGTTAGCTCCCCAGGACCTAGTACCACTTTCCTCTGTAACTTTAGTCAAATAACTTCATGTAGCTGAGTCTCTACTTCATCGGTAAACAAGAAACTAATACTCTTTACACAGTATGCCTGGGGACCTAGAAAGTATTTAATCATGGTGTGGGTGTGACTATGAATTCATATGATCATGTGGTTTATTTTTACACCTTCTCCTTGGTACCTTCATTCACTTTCACTTTTGTTTTAGATTATTTATTTAACATGTATGAATGTTTTACCTGCATGTATGTATGTATGTCACATGCATGCCTGGTACCTGTGGAGATCAGAAGAGGGCACCAGATTTACTGGGATTGGTGTTACGGACGTTTGTGAGTTGTGGGTGTGACAGCTGTGTCTCTTACTGCTGAGCCACCACCCCAGCCTCATCTCCTTGGTCCTTGTCTTAGTTGGGGGTTTCTATCGCTGTCATAAAACACCATGACCAATGCAACTTTGATAGGAAAGGGTTTATTTAGCTTCCACTTCCATATCATCACTCATCACTGAAGGAAGTCAGGACCGGGATTCAGGCAGGGCAGGCAGGGTAAGACTCCAGATACAGAGGCCATGGAGGGGCACTGCTTACTCACTTGCCGTTCATGGCTTGCTCAGCCTTCTCTTTTATAGAACCCAGGACCACTAACCAAGGGGTGGTCGTCCCACCTACATCCATCACTCATTAGGAAAATGCCCCACAGGTTTGTCTACCACCCCATCTTTTCTTAGTCGAGGTTCCCTCCTCTGTGATGACTCTAGCTTGTGTCAAATTGACATAAAACTAATCAGGACAGTACTCATCACTGAGAGAAATACTTGTCCATCCATGGAAGTGTTGGGGTTTATACCCAGGAAAAGGGGTGGGGGAGAGACTAACATTTCTCAGAAAAGTCTGCAGGAGTTAACACTTGGATTCTACCTCTCAACCTTTGCTAATACATTTGGCTTTTTTGTTTGCACAAAGAAGAAACTTATTGCAAGGGAAGATTTACACTAAATTCACAAATCATTCTAAAAACCAGCTCTTAAGTCGGTTAATTTCAATGAGAAAGATGGCTTTTGATAGTATCAGGATACCCAAGTCTGTATGATTAGTTCCTATCTTTTTTGCTTTTGCATCTTCACAGAACAACAAAGTTTAACAACAAAATGCAATACACAATGTAGAATCAAGGTGATAGACTTAGAGGATATAACGCAAAACATACTCAATCTGAGACAGTCTAAACCAATCTTAGACAATTTAAGCCTTATAGGATGGAGGCCCCTCTTGAGAGTATTGTGTATTGTGAAAGGTTATCCAGCAAGCATGCTCCCAAAGGCCACGTGTTGGGAATTTACTCTTCATATGTACATTTTACCCATGTTTGGGATCAATCCCATGAGAGGTAACTAGAATTATATGTAGTCACAGGATGGGATTCCATAATGGCATTTGTAATTCTATTAGTCAATACTTTGAAAGTAGACTATTTCTATGTAGCTCAGGCTGTTCTCAAAGTCATAATCCTCTTGTCTCCCTAAGCCTCTACAGGGCCTGGGCTGTCCGCCTCAGCCTCCATGCCCAGCTTGGCATCACTGAGTTTATCCAAAGCCAGAGATCCAAGCTAGAATGTCAACTCTGTTTCTCCACGGGATGCTTTCTGCCACATTATTATGTAGCAGGAAGTCCCCATCCCCTCCCTTCCAGATACTGAGTGGATGTCAGCACCATGCTCTTGAGTTTTTAGTCTCTAAAACTGTAAGCCCCAAAGCCATGCAGTACCCACTCTCAGGTGCTTTATTATAGCAGCGTAACACGGACTAACACATACTTCCTGGTGGTGTTGATTACCTAATACTTCTTTAAGCTTCTGTGTAACCAAAATGCTGTAAATAAAGTCTAAATAAAGATGACAAACTGGAACAAAATTTGCAATGACTATGGTAGTTAAAAAGTTAAAGTAATATACACAGAGAACTCATATTCACTAATAAGAAAAGGTCAAACTCTACCAGAAAGATGGTCAAGAAGAACAGATAGTTTTCACACACACACACACACACACACACACACACACACACAAACACAAAGAATACAAATTATTGGTAAATTGAAAGGAAGCACATTGCATTTATTCCTTACAAGTGAGAGTTATATATCATGGCTATAATTCATCCACTTTGTTAATGAAACATAGATTTATGGCCATATATTGCACATACAGTGTTTGTATGTGCAACATGCATTCACGCAGTTACACCTATCTTTTGTAAGTTTTCTCTCTCTTTTTCTCTCTAGTTTTGGGGGCAGTGTCTCACTCTGCTGATCAAGCTGGCTGTCCAAGAACTTAATTAAAATCCTCCTGCCTTGGCTTCACAAGTACTGAGATTATAGGCAATACTATAGGATGTTCTTTCTCTTATTAACTTGAAAGAGCTCTTTATGTATGTTTGTACCCTCTATATATGTTGAATAAAGTCTTCCACTCATTCCTTTTCTGGGTTTCTTGAGACAAGGTCTTGGGGCATGAAACAGAAAAGAATTCCTTTTAACTGAACACCCGTCAAGCACCAGGCTATTATAATTCCAGTCAATCTTAGGCAGCAGGCACAGCAGTCTTCATCTTTTTTTTTTTTTTTTTTCGGAGCTGGGGACCGAACCCAGGGCCTTGCGCTTGCTAGGCAAGCGCTCTACCATTGAGCTAAATCCCCAACCCTCATCTTATAGCTGAGGACGAAGTGGCTCAGAGACAGGTAATTTGTTCAAGGACACACTGCTAACAAGTTGTGTTTGTACTCTGCACCCAATGCTGGGCAATGATTTTATTTTGTCTGGAGATGATGTGTTGCAGTCTTTCCCTCAGCATCCAGATAGCCGGAGCTTCAAGCGTCTTCATATCCAGAGCACCTAGACCGTCTCCTATTTTCTATCCTTTTACATCTAGGGACCCAGCTTCAGGTCTAGCTCCTTCTTTTTTCCTGAGCCAGGTGGGCAAGAATGATCACTATGTCGAAGGTGGTCACACTGCCCTTCCTCTGGAATCATGTATGGTTGAGGTTGAGTCTTGGACTCACGCCAAGTTCAGTCTCCTCTTAATTCTTATATCAGCTCTTTTTCTGCCTTTGTCAGTCTAAGCCAGCGTCCTGCATTTATAAGAAAACAGCAACAGGAGCTAACTGTTTCTGTTGCTGTGAAAAGACATTATGACTGTGGCAACTCTAATAAAGGAAAACATTTAACTGGGGGGCTGGCTTACAGTTCACGGGTTTGGTCCATTGTCGTCATGGAAGGAAGCATGGTGTCATGCTGGCAGACGTGGTTATAGAGAAGGAGCTGAGAGTTCTACATCCGAATCTGAAGAGAGCAGGAAGAGAGAGTGACGCTGGCCCTGGCTTGAGTTTCTGAAACCCCAAAGCTCGACCCCAGTGACACCCTTCTTCTAACAAGGCCACACTAACTCCAACAAGGCCACGCCTTCTCATAGTGCCACTCCCTTTGAGTCTCTGGTGGCTATTTTTATTCAAACCACCGCCTAGCTGTCATCAACCTTCCTGACGAGGACATGCCATTTGGCTGGAGCGAATGCTAAGGCTGTAGCGTGATGATCTGTATTGACTCCTAGGTAAGGTAAACATCCTAGCCAGGAGTACATCCTTTCCCTATCTTCCATCAGTGTGTGTAGCACTGGCTGCAGAGCTAGACAGTCAGGCCCGTGCAATGACCTGCAGGACCCTAAACTTCTCCATGAACACAGCTGGGTTGCTCTTCCATTGTCAACTGTTTTTGTGTTCTCCAACTTACGTCTACAATGAAGAGTGTCTAGACTTTCCGTCACAAACAGCTGAGTGAGGTCCTTACTTGCACACCCCACAGACCCCAGGGATATCCTGCCCTGGCTTTAGTGTTTGATTGTGGTTCCTGCTCACATATAGGGCTGCCCATCAAAGTCAAACATGGATTTCCTCTGGGGCTGAGCCTGCGATCTGTGTACCCCTGGTGCCCAGCATCAACTGAAAGATGGATGAACGTGTTTCTGAGTCTCGCCTTCCCGCCTTAGGCTCTGACTCGTGGAGCTGCTTCTCGATTTGGATCTGGTTCATTTGATGGAAGGATTTGCTGTCTTCTCAACTTTCTATGAAGGATGCTTCTTGTCCCAGTCTTGCTATGAGGACGTCATACAAGTCTCTTGATCTGTATCATCTGCCAGCTGGACTCCTCATCACTAATTCTGGCTGCCTGCTGGGAGAGCCTTGAAGGCTAGGCTGCATGCAGAAAAAGACTCTGCAGACCTCTTAAATCCTTTCTGAGCTGGCAGGATTCCAATAATCTCTGCCACACTCCTGGGGGTAAACCCAAGCCCAGACCCTAGCTCTTCTGGCCTCCTCCTTGGTTTTACAGGCATGAGGCCAGACCTCCTTACGACCAAGAAGACCCAAAGCTTGCTTCCAAAATGTCTCCTCATTATACTGTCACACTGCTTCAGGCATGTTAGGAGGCAAAACAGCCAAGTCTCTGCTGGCTAGGAGTCTGTCAGCATCACAACAGAAATAAACAGAATAAGAGACAACGAGCTCATTCCACAGAGCTGAGATAAAAGTAGACAGACAGCCCAATACTGAGGAGGACACAAGGCAAGGAAGTACTCAGGTCACAACTGTGCGTTCTTGGGCACTTGAGAGCCTTTGGAGAGAAGTGCTCTTAGAACCTAATCTTGCAGAGGTAACTGTCCTTGAGCTGGCTTCTTCACAGGGAAGGAACAAGCAGGACCCCACTAAGATGTTTCTAGAACACTTGATTTGGGTGTCCTGTAATCTGTATTCTCCGGGTTGGACTTGACTCTTGCCACCATAGTCATCTGTAGGAGACACTTACCAGATCTAGGTTATGAATATTCTCTGCTGGAAGGAAGCTCAGGAGGCAGTGGCTCGTGAGGCTTCCAAGGTGTCTCAGGATCCTCACAAAAATCTCTTCCTTCCCGGAGGTTATCTAGTGGATAAACAGTTGACCAGGGTGTGACTCTTCCATGATGTCGCTGTCTGTTGTTTGCTCATGGGATTTACTGGTGCTGTAGGTGTCTTTGAGTCAGTCACCTGTGCTCTTATAAGTATCCCCAGTAAATTCACTGGTTCACCAAACTGGTCTTGGATGGACTCCTTTCTTTGGTCTGCCAGTGCCCTATCTCTGTTTCCCAGGAAAAGCCATATGACTTAAGGCCCATTTCTTAAAATTGAGCTCTAAGAGTCAGGGATAGGAAACTAACAAGGAAATGTGCTGTGTGTTTCACTCTCTAGGGTAGGATGTTTTTGGTTCATCGCTGAGTTAGCTGTTAGGGACTTCCTGACTCCCTAGCCAGCCACAAAAGTTGCTGAAATGTCACTCTTGCCCCAGCTTGTTCATTCAAGTGGGAGATGCATCCCTAGGCTCTCGGGCTGAGGAATTTCCCCCCAAAGGAAAATCCTCTAATGTGACCAGCTTCTTACCCCACTGGAAAGAATCTCAAGAGAAGTTGATGTCTCGGTTAGGGTTGTGTTGCGGTTAAGAGACTCAGGACCACGGCAACTATTAATAAGGAAAACGTTTCGTTGGAGCTGGCTTCCCTAGTGGGAAGCATGGCAGCATGGAGGCAGACGTGCTGGAGAAGTTGAGAGTTCTAGGTCAGAGCTGGCAGGCAGCAGGAAAAGAGAGAGACACCGGGCCTGACTTGAGCATTTGAAATCTCGAAGCCTGTGCCCAGTAACAATCGTCCTCCACCAATGCCACACCCACTCCACCAATGCCACACCCACTCCAACAAGGCCACACCCACTCCAACAAGACCACACCCACTCCAACAAGGCCACACCCACTCCAACAAGGCCACACCCACTCCAACAAGGCCACACCCACTCCAACAAGGCCACACCCACTCCAAGCCACATCCACTCCAACAAGGCCACACCTACTAATAATGCTTTCTCCTATGGTCCATTTTCATACAACCACTACAGTTGATACAGAGCTATTCTGGCTTTATTCAGAAAGAGATGGCTCGTGCTTTAAATAGAAGCGTGTGCCCTAATGAGAAAGAAAGATGTGCCTAGCACCTTATAGATATATACGTGATTCTGTGACTTTCGAAGCTATACTGCTCAGTGAATGTAACCAGCAAACAGGGTTCAAAGGTCAAGAAAAGTTTAGTAATTGTTAGGAGAATGAGCTGGCTTACTGTGTTTAGTTGTGTGCGTATGCCTGCATATGTGTGTGTACCAAGTGTACGCTGTGACCACGGAGGCCAGAAGAAGATGACAAGTGTCATCGGAACCGGAGCTGCCATGTGGGTGCTGGAAACCAAACCCAGATCCTCACCAAGAGCGGAAAGTGCTCTTAACCACCGAGTCATCTCTCCAGACCCTACTGCTTCTCTTGCCCTAACAAGTTTTCCTTGTAAAATGAAATTGCAAGGCTGTTTGTGAGGTTCATTGTTCAGGGTTAGGGATGAGAGAGGAGCATCAGTAAGGGTAAACTCAAAGATTGAATACATTATCACCATCATCATCACCATCATCACCATCATCACCATCATCATCACCACCACCACCACCATCACCACCACCACCATCATCACCGTCATCATCATCACCACCACCATTATCTCCACCACCACCATCATCACCACCACCACCACCATCACCACCACCAGCAGCAGCAGCAGCAGCAGCAGCAGCAGCAGCAGCAGCAGCAGCAGCATTTGGTTTTTCCAGACAGGGTTTCTCTGTGTAGCAGAGCCCTGGCTGTCCTGGACTTGTTTTGTAGACCAGGCTGGCCTCACAGAGATCCACCTGCCTCTACCTCCTGAGTGCTGGAACTAAAGGTGTGCAACACCATGCCCAGCCCTCCACTTTGGTTTTTAGTATAGTTCATTGTTAACTGTTTGAACCAACTGTTTGAGATCTCCCTTAGGAAAGTGAATATTGTCAGCTGTGTTGAAACTCTTGTCTCTCAACCAACAGGAGACATGAAATAGATTGTGTTGTATAGTGTTCCTCCCACAACACCCTTCCCATATCTATGTTTGTCTCAAAAAGGCTCATGGTCAACAAGATAGGAGAGTGATATAATTTCAGGCTGAGCTCCTGTAGAAGAAATAAACTATAGGTAGAGACAGTGAAGTATATAGAAACTCATGTGTGCAGAAGACAAAAGAGGAGAAAGTGTATTGATCAGCGACTTGGGACAGTTGATTTCATTTTTAAAGCTATGCGTTCAGATGGTGTGGTGAAGGACAAGGGATGAAATAGAGGGGTAGGTCACGAGAGGGGCTTCATGTTGTTGAAGACTCAGACTCCAGAACAGACCAGGAGAGCAGCCGCAGCCACTGAGTTAAAAAAAAATACAGGCAGAATAAAACAGAGCTGGGGATGAAGATGGTTGGCTTAAACTTGTACAAGTTGCATTTGAATCATTGGCTAAAAGCAGAGTGCATTAGTTCCATTTTTGACACATTAACAGCCTTTTGAGAAAAGAAACCATAGACAATAGGCTTGTGGAAGACTCTGGATATGTAGTAGTCAGCAGATATTATCACATCAACCTTGGAGAAGATCACATTCAAGAGACCAGTAGCAAAAACAGAATGGCTTGGAGGTGGCCAGTATAAAGGAATTCATCGAGCAGAAGCCACAGGCAGCAGAGCCATCCATCAGAAGGAGCCTGGATGAAGCTAAGACTTGCTGAGAGCTGAAGTCTGGGGTGAGAGAAGTCAGCAGGATGGCCAGACGGAGAGAACAAGAGACAGAAGTAGAGGCAGAGAAGACCTAAGTCATGAGCATGATGGGGTTACAACGTCCATTTAGCAGGAGGCCACACCACACAGTGCCCTGGGAACACAACACTTCCTGTTCAATCACAGCAACTGGGCTGAAGGAAGAGGTCCAGCTTCTGTCTCTCTGGCCCTGCCTCCAAGCAGTTGACATGCCAGTGTGGATAGGCAGAGGGCCAGGATGCTAACCAGAGTGATGGATGAGTCTCTTTCTTAGATTAGATTAGTTTTAAAATTCTCATTTTCCCATGTGGCTGAGAAGGGAAATGAGCTAGGTGGATGAGCTAGTAGTCCACTGAGAGAGGCCAAAGGTGGGTGGAAAAGGAGCTTAGAATATCTCTTCTGCTCAGTACAGTGTCTCTTGTTTTTCCACTTTGCACCACTAGAGTGAAGTCTGGGAATGAGTCTGGTGGCAGAGGTTGGCTTCCAACCTCTTAAGTGAGAGGGATTTGTTGGAAGACCATTACATGGCTCAAAGAAGTGATTAGAAGGCTGACAAACTGGCCTCAGAGAAGCCAGGCAAGGTCTTAGCACTGGCAGGTCATTTCCAGCAGCACCATGATGCTGGATGCAGATATCCTTTGTGCTTGGTACCCTTTTCCTGCAAATGGAATTGGTGCTCAAGTGTGTAGGACTCCTAAATGACAAATACCCTCTTCTGAGATAAGCTATGTCTCCCTTCAGCCCAGGCCAAAGAAATCCCCCATGTTGTTCTATCCGGTACAACGAAAGGCCAGAAGTGCAGAGAGAGTAAGAACATCCATTCCCCTCTCCACATATTCCCATCCAAGGCTTGGGCAGAAGGAAGCAGACAAGGTGATGGCGACAGGCAGGTTTCCGGTCTGGGGAATCCTGGGTATCCTCCACCTTTCTGTCAGGTCTTGACTCATCTTAGTTGGCAACCCTTTCAGGTGAGCACTAGGTCATACCTGATGGGTAAGTGACTCTTAGAGCAGAAGAGTGGTTAGCAAGTTCTGGTTTATGGGACCTATGTTCATCCCATCTGATTCACTGAAATTGATTCTCTGTGGCCATGCAGATGGGCCAAGAGCAGAGTGGAATGGAATGAGCGTGCTAGGGAGTTGGGGATTTCGTGCTGGGGCGGTGGGATACCATTGATGTGTCTTAAACTGGGAACAGACATGACAGTACCTGTGCTTTGGAAAAGAGATGGACCAGGTCTTTTGCTTTGTTTATTGCCTCCTCACTAGAACCAGGGAAGCTGACCTACACTCAGATGGACAACAGGCAGAGATCTGACCTACCTTCTGTGAGGAAAGCCAGGCTCTGTGTCATTGGAGAGGGAGACTTGAGGCCAGTAAGCTGGCTGCCTACAGCGTCCTTGACTGTGAATCCAGACACTGCCCACAGTGTCTTTGCCTTTAGACATGTATGCAGTAAACTCTACCAAGGACATACTCTGTTCCCTTTCCTGAGGTCCTGCCCTTCCTTCTAGGGTCTCCACTTATTTGTGCCAAAGCAAGGACAGCCAGCACTGCTGGGGACTGAGGCCGGCTGCTGCACCAGAGCCGCCTCCTCGGAATTATGTAAGCCGGAGCAGAAGTCTGGAATGCAGGTTTAAGACAGCGCAGACTGATGCAAAGGGATGCTCCTGTGATCTTTGCATCACACTCGCAGTAGAAATAGCAGAACTAAATCAAAGCGAACCGTGCAGCCAAGTCTATCTAAACACAGCACATGAGAAAGGGAAGCCGGGTTTATCACTGAGTGGCTGTCACGGCGCCTCACGACACTCCCACTTCATAGCACTCTGATGTGAAGCCAGGCTGTTTTACAGCCAGCGTCACTGGAGACACAATGCCGAGAATGCAGGCGTCTCGGCAGGCACTCAGTAATTTGTGTTCCGAACTCCACACAACGTGCCTCCCCAGGCTGTTCTTTTCTCTCAGCCCTGGCGATGCGGGCATATTGGACGTTGCTTCTGCTATTGTCCCTGCTGTTGGGGGAGGGTGCTCACTTCGTCCCCTTTCCCTACAAATTTGATTCCAAGAGAGAGGTACAGACATACACAGCAAATAAACGGCTTGTTGCCTTCGTGCAGACCATGGTTAATAATTAGGATTCTTTTCTGTCCGAGATGACTTCCTTGTGTGACAGTATCTGTGTTTAATAAACTACTGAAGGACTGCCTCTGTTTGGACCTTCATGCGTGTGTACCCCTAGTTATTGAAATATTCATTTCATTTCGTTCTAAACACTAATGCTTGAGGAAATGGGATGTCATGATAGACCGTGCATTCTTCAGAGTCTGCGTGGACGTGCTCCTTCCTTCCCCTTCTCTGTGACTCTGCAAGACAATCGGGCTGACCCTGAAGACTCCTTTCTCAGGCTCTTCTGTCAGATTGTGGGGAGGTGGAGCTTGGTGAGGCTGGAAGGAGATGGGGAAACTACCAGAGTGGTTCTTTCTCTCTGCCCCTGCTGGGTCTCATACATCCCAGGCTAGCCTCAAACTTGCTTTGTAGCTGAAGAGGACCTAAAACCTAATGTTTCTACAGGAATATGATGGTACACCAGTGTATGTGGTACTAGGGATTGAGCCTAGTGCTTGTTGGATGGTAAGCAATCATTTTTCTGGGTTAATAATATATATATATATATATAATGTATGAATAATATATATCATATAGCATGTAGTATATATTATATTATGTAATTCATAAATATAATATACAATAGTATGTTGATGTCTAAATATATATTATATATGTTATATACACATGTATGTGTATCATATGTGTATGTGTGTAGTTCCAGACTCCAGCTCTCATTACACCTGATTGCCATGGCCCTGGCTTCCCCTAGTGACCACGAGTTCCAGTAAGACTACCTCCTGTCTTCCCAATGTTGGGATGACAGTGGCTTCTGGATGTTGTTTCACTCTCCCTTGTTTGACTGACCAGTCTTAGTATCACCTGTATATGGTCTTCACTAAATCCCTCTCTCCTCTGTCTTGAATGATTCAAGTGCTTTCCTAGTAAGATTCTGCTTGGTATCTGCAGGGTTAATGGAAAGGGTTATGAATGAGACATTTTTGTCTTAATTTTATTTTATTATTTCATTGTTTGGGGGGAAGTCTAATATGGCGTGGGCTGGCCTTGAACTGGCTATGTAACTAGGACTGCTCTTAAATGTCATATGTCCTTGCTTCTACCCTTTCAATGCCACATATGTGCACCACTACACCTAGTTCTATTTTTTTTGCCTGTTTTACACACACACACACACACACACACACACACACACACACACACACACACATCCCTTCTGCTTCTCAGCCCTCACCAGGAACCCCATTCCCACAATCCCCTCCAATAGTGCAAAGTGGCAAAAGCAAGAGACAGTCTACAGAGCAGAAGAGAGATTCTAAGTTCCTTTCTGGATTTTGACTTGACCACCCACCTTTGGCCTGTCTCAATTTCCATTCTCGGCCATATGGGAAAATGAAAATTTCAAAACTAACCTAAGAAAGAGACTCACCCATAACTCTGGTTAGCATCCTGGCCCTCTGTCCATCCATGTTGGCATGTCAACCTCTTGGAGGCAAAGCCAGAGAGACAGAAGCTGGACCTCTTCCTTCAGCCCAGTAGCTGTGATTGAACAGGAGATGTTGTGTTCCCAGAGCACTGTGTGGTGTAGCCTCCTGCTAAATGGACATTGTTTGTAACCCTACCATGCTCATGAGTTAGGTCTTCTCTGTCTGCACTTTTGTCTCTTGGCCTCTTTCTTTGGCCATCCTGTTGACTTCTCTCACCCTAGACTTTAGCTCTCAGCAAGTCTTAGCTTCTTACCAGACTCCTTCTGATGGATGGCTCTGCTGCCTGTGGCTTCTACTTCCTACATTTCTCTGTGCTTCTCTCTGTACTCATGCCATTCTCCTGTCTTTCTGATTCAATTTTTCCACACTTCTCAAAGGATGATGAATGGTTTCTGAATGAAGACAGCAAGGGGTCAGAAGCAGAGGTTTGTCTGGGAATAATGTGTTGGAAGACCCTGTTATTAAGGTAGCAGTCTACTATGCCCAGATAGCTCTCCAAGTTTGGTGCAAAATGGAGGCCTCTCTTTCTCTGTGGGGCTTCCCCATGTCCACTAACCCTACCTAGAGAGTGTCTCTAAGCACAGGCACCTGACCTTATCTGGAGGATGGCCCTGCACAGAGTTTCCTGCAAGTGTGGCATGATTCAGCACGTAAGTCCCCACCCCCAGCTCTTCAGCCCTTCCCACCATATGATAATTAGGTACCGTTACAACCAATCAACCCTTCCCACTCATAACTCCCCAAACCCTTATATATCCTGTAATATATAAATACAATAGACCTGTCTCACTGAAGCTGTCTTTCTGAAAGTCGTTCCAACACACTCACATCTGTCCAAACCCTGCTCATTGCTTCTGCCTCTTCTGCCCTCCTGTGCCAGTGGCCAATGACTCCTGAGGAATGGGAGATCCCTATTGATGGGGGAAAGGCCTGTGGCCATTTTGAAGAGGCCCAGCCATAGACCTAGGAGGCAGAATATGATGGGATGAGAGCCATCCCTACTGAATTAGATAGCAGACTTGGATGGTATATAACAGATACCAATTTTCAGTAACCTAAACACAACAAGAGAGATTTGTTGAAAGTCTACAGAGATGTCCACAGAATTTCAAAGAATAACTAATTTTAGACTATTGCAAGAACAGCAACAGGGCCACTCTTGGGGGTCTGGAGATTAGATTTATGTGTTCCTTAAGAAGTTTGGTTGGAAAAGCTCTATTGTCAAGTCATAAATAGATTTTGTTCTCAGACCACTGATGTAATATGGGCAAACTCCCAGACAGGCAACCAAAGCACAGGACACAGAAAGGACCCAGGGACTTTGCTCCCAGGGTGAGTTAGTGAATAGTATTTGCTTGTATCCCAAAATCTTCAATCCAAGTGCTGTTTGCCTTGGTTGTTCATTAAAAGTTGTACTCTGAAGAAGTACCCAGTGGGTCCTGGCCCCTCAGTATATCCTATTCTCCACAGAAGAATCATATTTTCACTTTCTGTGGAGTATGGAGTGTAAGCAGATTCATGAAAGTCAATTATAAAAATCTCTCCTGGGATCAAGAAATATCTGCCGCTTGATTTAATCTATGCCTACATATGGAGTATGGGCAGACCTGGGGGTGTTTCTGTAGAGTCCCTGGCATTCGCTTGAAGTAGGGAGTGCATGAAGGGCTTCCAGGGAGAAAACTCACCCCATACAAAGAAGAAACCACAACAACTTAGTAATCAAAGCTCTCTTCTTCGACAAATCAGAGTTGAAAAAGGTGGTTTCTGCTCCTTTCTAATTAATGTGCCTGGTGGACAGTCAGAAATGGAGATAAACAAAGGGGAGCGATACTTAACTCTGATTTATGGGAAATGGGAACATATTATAAATGGGACAACCGGAAGAGTCCTTACACAGGCACTTTATAAACCTTGGATTCTCAAACAGTGTATCTGTGGGTGTTCTGCTGGCGTTCCAGGTATGACAGTTTGCCACCTCTGTACATGTCTGCAGCCATGGCAGGAAGAAAGCACCACCTAGCAAGAACTAGGTCCTTAGCTGTTCCCACTGCCAGAGTCAAAGAAGAGCGTGTTTATAAATCTCTCATGATAATCCCAGGTTGAAGCACAGTAAGGCACACACACCCGGGCCCTTGTTCGGTATGGAGTTCTTGCCTGGAATCAGGGGTTTGGAAGGAGCTGGGAGATGAGATCAATCAAAATACAGGTATTAAAGGGAGAACGGTCCAGAAAGAGGCTGGCTGTCTTAGCCAGGTTTCTGTTGCTGAGATAAACACCGTGACCAAAAGGAATTTGGATTTATTTCATTTTATGCTACCAGGTACCAGGCCATCTTCACTGCAGGAGATCAAAGAAGGAACAGGAACCTGAAGGAAGGAACTGAAGCAGAGGCTGTGGAGGAGTTTGACGATGTAATGGGGACATTTTCTCAATTGAGGTTCCCTCTTTTCTGTTGACTCTAGCATGCTTCAAAACTGCCCAACACAGTGGTAGGTCATGGAGTCATTAATATCTTGTTGTGGCTTGAATGGAAATGACCTCCATAGGCTCATAGGAAGTGGTTCTGTTAGGAGGTGTGGCCTTGTTGGAGTAGTTATGGCATTGTTGTAGGAAGTGTAGGAAGTGTTGTAGGAAGTGCTGGGGTTTCGAATGTTCAAGCCAGGCTCAGTGTCTGTCTGTCTGTCTGTCCGTCCGTCTGTCTGTCTGTCTCTCTCTCTCTCCTTCTCTCTCTCTGCTGTTTGTTGACCCAGATGTAGGACTTTTGGTTTCTTCTCCAGCACCATGTCTGCCTACACACCACCATGCTTCCTGCCATGACTAGGAGGGCAGCCCTGTATTAAATATTTACCTTTATAAGAGTTATCGTAGTCCTAGCACTAAAAATCCTAACTAAGGCATAGCCTGAATAATCTCATCTTCCTAAGACCGGCCGGGTTGCTGCCACTCTAAAGATGTCTACACCTGTGGTAGTGGCATACACCTGTGATCCCAGCGTTAGGAAAGCTGACGGTGAGGCAGGAGACCTGAGAACCTTGGATATATAGAATGAAAGCCCTTGTCCAAGACAATAACAAAACTTCAAGTGTAGTCATTTTCAGCCCTGTGGTTCATCCATGAGGACAGTTCATTAGCCATTAATGCTAAAGAAGTCTCGTTGGTCAGAAGCTGGCTCTGGAGGCGTCTGGTCTTCGTGTACATCCATGGGCTTCCTTTCCTGCCTCTGTCAGGAGAGAAAGTTTACAAATTGTTTTTGTTTTTTGTTTTAAAGCCGAACAGCAGGCTCTCGATGGCAAAACCTGCAGGTTTGCTGTCTGCTCAGCATGACCAGAGAGAGCAGGGGGAAGAAGAGGAAAGGCAAGCCAACCAGAAGAAAGGAAACCACCAGGAAACTTATTTAAAGGACTTTTTAAATAAGTAGAGAGAGAGAGAGAGAGAGAGAGAGAGAGAGAGAGAGAGAGAGAGAGAGAGAGAGAGACTGACTTTGCTTAGGGGTACATGGGGTTGGTCAGAGTTGGGTTATTTTCCAAAACATGTCATTGACCCTGCAAACTGCAAAACAAGTGACAAGCACATGACTTTGGTGCTCAGAAGTAGCTATGGGGACAAGTCAATTGGGAAATGGTGCCGATGCCCACTATGCTTTTGAGATTCAACCAACGGCCCTACCTCACTCACTGGCCCTCACATCATTTGAATAGTCTATTTACACTGTTGCCAGCTGTGTTTGTACAACCAGAACTTCCTCCTGTGTGATAATTTACTTAGGCGCATAACATATTTACATGGTATAGACCCGAGCGGGAAAACTGGTTATTCCAGTATGACGCCAGAAAGAGCAGAAATTAAATGGCCAATGTTCCCCTTGGTTTTCCCAAACCTGACTCTTGCCATGGATATTGGCCCATGATAAATACTAACAGATCATGAGTGTGGGCAGAATGGTTTGATGTCCACTGGGCATTATTCTAGGAGTTTAGGTAGTCCTATGCAATGTTTGCTACTGTTATCTCTATTTTATAGATGGGAAACTGAGGCTCAGAGAGTTTACAAAACTTACCTATGTGCTATATGATATGAATATAGTTTTCCCTATAGGAACCTTATGTTTAAATATAGTTCCTCTTATGGGATATTAAATGGTGGAACTATTTAGAAGTCATTAGAGCTTTTATTTCATGAACGAATTAACAGGGTAAAGAAATATTTCAAGAGTGGGTTGGCTGTGATAGTTGGCCTAGATCTTTTATATGTTTCCCCACCTCTCATGTTGATGCCTGGAATACCTTGAGACGCTGACAGCAGAATGCTATCACCAAATGGAGCCCCTCAACCCTGAACCAAACCCGAAAGGCAAAATAAGCCTGTCTTTATAAGGCTACCAGTCAGTGCTCTGTGTTGCTAGCAACACATAATGATTGAACATCTAGTACACATTAGAGCCAAGATGCTAAAGCTAGCATTTGTATTTAGTCTAGGTACTGGATGTTTTAGTACAGATTGTTTTTCAACATGAAGACTGACACTGTTTGCCAAGATCCTACCAAGTATAGACCGTTTAAAAAGGTTGAAATCTACAACAACCAAGAGATTGGAGAAGACAGTACTTGAGAGCATCAGTACAATTTTAAAACTGGAGGTCAGATACTCTCCTGTGGACCTGCCTAAGCTGTTCAGGGAGCTCCAGGAATGAAGTTTTTATGAGTTGTGACGCACACTGGGTTTTTCTGGCGATACGGCTAATTTTGAGCTACTTGTGCAAAACTCTCTCTCTCTCTCTCTCTCTCTCTCTCTCTCTCTCACACACACACACACACACACACACACACACACACACACACACACACACACACCTAGAAAGCTGACTTAGAAGAGACTAGAATCCTAATGTGGCATTGGGAAAGCCAAGAACAGCAACTTGATGTCATTGGCAAAACCCCTCAAAGGCTCGGGTATTAGTATGTCTGGATGTCTGGATGTCTGGATGAGGTTAAAACAGGAAGGCTGATTTAAAGCCCAACATATAGATTCACAGGGCTCCTTCTTCAAGTCCAGCAGAGGATACCAGGCTTAATTTTCTGGAGGAGATAAAAGGAGACTTCTGGACTTGGGGGTGTTGGCTACAACATTTATTGTTAATATAAGACATTCAATATGTGACTCATACCATTGTCTTCTCTCACAAGTGCTAGATGCTGGTAGCCAGGATAGTGTCACCTAGGGAGGTGGGTGGGAGGCCTTTTTTGGTAGAGAATCTGTCCAGTCTAAGAACTTAACAATGGACCCAGAAGACTGACCTTAGAGACAAGATCAGCCCATCTACCTGAGGCAAGATCAAAGAGCTTCTGATCAGTCTTTCTGTCCTTAACCCTGGAGTAGGTGAACTGTGAAGCATGCCTGAGCACGCTGGTTTTAATTGTCCCTTTTATACAATATAGACCCTTTGAGAGGAGAGTTCAATGAGGGATCCTCTAGATCAGGTTGGCCTTGGGGTACGTCTGTGGGAATTGTCTTGACTACATGAATTGATGTAGGAAGATCCAGCCCACTGTGGGTGGTGCCATTCCCTGGGCTTGGGTTGTATGAGCCTAGAGAAAGTGAGTCAACCAATGAAACCTGCATTCTGTTTCTGCTTCTCAATGTAGATGTGACTAGTTGCCTTCACTTCCTTGCAATGATGGCTCTAACTTGAAATTGTAATTCAAATAAATCCCTTCTCCCCTAGGCTACTTTTGTATCAGGGCACCTTTTTTTTTTAAAATCATAACAAAAGAAATGAAACTAGAACATTGAGCCTTTTGAAAACACTCTCATAGGAAAAATAGAACCTAGGACTACAGTATAACTGTGAGACATTGCAGATCACATAGGAGGAAGTGAGATTATACACTGGTCCTATGGCCAAAAGGGCAAGATGTTATAGGGGGATCAACTGAATTAAGAAAATAAAAACATCTCTAGGAATGAAGAAAAGCTGAGATTTAAAAGATGAACAGATGGAGTTCTTTTCTGGGGGTAGAGACTCTCTGTCCACACAGGTTGAGGCATTTTATGCTATTCTGATCATTGGCCCTTTCCAGGAAAATCACTATTAGTCTCTGAAGTTTTAGGGTCTTCTCATGGTTATTAGTGCTCTGGTGCTTTCTGAGGTGTGACTCGGGGTAGAAATATTTCCAGTGTTTGTGTTGGCTGCCCCTTGGAATCTTGAAATGAGTGATTTTTTTTCTGGGTCTTTCCAATTCTTTCCCCTGGGCTTTGTCAGCTCTATGACCATTTCGTCACATCTATTTCTCTGTTCCATAGTTTTTGAATTTGTATCATTTCATTTTCCTCACTAGCTTATATTTTCTCTCCAATTGCCTATCCATTCATCTTTTCCCCTCCCCCTCCCTCTCCCCCTCCCCCTCCCCCCTCCTCCTCCTCCTCTTCCTCCTCCTCCTCCTCCTCCTCCTCCTCCTCCTCCTCCTCCTCCTCCTCCTCCTCCTCCTCCTCTTCTTCTTCTTCTTCTTCTTCTTCTTCTTCTTCTTCTTCTTCTTCTTCTTCTTCTTCTTCTTCTTCTTCTTCTTCCTCTTCTTCTTTTTCTTCCCTGATTTTAAACCCTGCATAGAGATCTATTGGAAGTCTGGATTGGGAAGACGTAAGGACCTGAGCCCTCAAGGGCCTTTAACATCCTTGGTTAGCATTTGAGCTGCAGGAGAGTGGAGATGGAATTGGGAGATGTCTGCCTTTTTTATTTTTTGCCATTGGACCCTGGTACAACTCTCTAGTCCCCACAGAAGACAAATGTTCTTACCCTTCAAATCTGGGTAAAGGGTAGGTAAAAAGGGGATATGAAATTGCTTCAGATCTGGCTTATTAATGTATTCCTGTAAAGCCAACTGCTAAACACCCCACCGAAACTGCCTCCATGAATGCCCAACAAGTGACCATCCCTCCTCCACTTTAGCCTTCCTCTTCTAAAAACTGTTACCTGGGGGAAAATACGAGGGCCCATAGAATTAGGGAATCATAAATCATCAGAACGCGGGATTACAGGATTTGTTTTGTTAGGCCTCAGACACACACCACACTGCCTAGGCCTTGCTGCAACATGGGATGCCAGAGGACTTGTTTCCGTAGCAACCACAACCACATGACAGGAACATACAGAGATCCGGAGATGTTGCTTAGCAACCATGCTGCACCTGCTGAGGCTTTGGGCCAGCAGCTTGGGGCAGGGGGCCTGGCTTTGAACTTGGAAACTCCCATCACACCTGGCAAAAAGAGGTAGGGCTAATTTTGAGAAGCACAGTTTAGGCCTTGAGTATTTGCAAGGGTGGCAGGCAGAGAGGAGATAGACTTTCCAGTTGAAAGGACAAAGGACGGACAATGTGAGAAAGGGAGTGCCTGATGAGGAAATAAAGGCCATTGGGTTGGTGTGGGTAGCGGTTCTCTGCCTGGCCTGCCTTATAGAAAACTGCAACATCTTAGAGAATGGGTGTCCACAGCACTAAGGTGCATGTGCTCAGTGCAGAAAATCTCAGGGACTTGTTTCACATCAAAGTACCTGGTTCTTAAAAGTCAGTCCGAGGGGAATCTCCCACTGCAAGGAGGCAGGGCTCTTCATGGTGAGTAGACATTGGTAGGAAAGACAAATCCATCCAGGAACCATTCAAAGGGCCATGGAGGAGCTGTCCATGGTTTGAGCTATCTCCTTACCATTCGCCCTCCCTCCTTCCCTTCCCTCATCTTCCCTCTCAACTTCATTCCTTTTGCCAGGGCCTCGTTGACCTAGAAGTAGGTTTTGACGTCTAACTGCCTAGGTTTGAATTCAACTTCCTCAACCAAGAAGAAAAGAACTAAATCCTATGTTTAAGTCTATCTGCCTGTATAGTAGGATCGGAAAACTCATGAATTGTCACCATGATTAAGGGGAAGAGCACATGTTAAAGTGGCTAGCACATCTCTGCATGCACACTACAAACCTGACGAAACCATCAGCAGCCTTTCCCCCTAAGGAACCAGTCCTAGAGATGGAGTTTATAGTCAGGTCTACTCCTTGGAGCCCATGGCAGTAGGGAGTAGCAAAAATTCTAAATCTTTATGTATGAATGGAAGGAACATCCTCTTGCCCCAAGGAAGCTTGCTGGAGTTGAATATTCTTGACCAGCTATCTTTGTTTTATTGAGCAAAGTGTCTCTCTAACCCCCATGATGCCAAGTATTCCTGACACCCCACCTGGGATTGCTCTGGAAATTGTACGTGTAGCACGACACTTTAGAGGTTGTGATATTATGGGGTTAGAAGCAGTTGAGCTCAAACCCCATTGTCTGCATTATCCTGGCAATAGGACCATGAACAAATTGTCTTACCTAGCTGTGGTAAGGAGGCTGGGAGCACCTAACTTCCCTGATATTAGGTACGAGCTATGCCTGGCTCTTAAATATTAATGTATTGATAATCAGAGGTAGGATCAAGAGTCCCCCTCTCCATCTGCCTTTGTCTGTCTCTCTGTGTGTCTGTCTGTCTCCCTTCCTTTCTTCCTGCCTGTGTGTCTCCTCCCCCTCATTCTTTCATACATCCTTTTATTAACTGGCTTCAAATGAGAATCTGAGGGCCAGTCACATCTGCATACCAAATTACCACTAGCCCCTCAGATAGAGGGGGCAGTAATTAGAAGCTGAAGATGCTAAGGCCCTGCCTCTCCAGCTGCAATGGCAGCTTTCTTTCCCAGTGCGCAGAGCACTGACTGCCAGCTCTGTGATGGATGCAAAGGGAATCCCAGCCATCCTGCCTTAAGCTGGTTTCCCCTGTTTGAGGTCCCTTGACATTCCTTTCCCTGTGAACCTCAGCAGAAGCAGGCACCTCTTTTTCCTTTCTCAGCTGAGCGTGCTCCCTAGCTGACCCTACAGCTGCATGTTTCTAAAATTAGTTGGATTCTGCATTTGACTCTGATAATTAATTACCCAAATGGAGAAAATTGAATAGTTAACTGGTTCACAGGAAGATAATTAGCTTTTCTGAGTCCCTGTTACAGGGAAATAAAGAGGAGGATTGTTTCTCAATTGCCTTCATTAAAGGGAGTTCCTCTCACCCAGAGGCTCTGGCCCAGAGGCCCTTGCGGCCCCGTAGGGTTCCTTGGTGCTCTTGGTACTTCGTCTCCAAATAGAGAAGCAGCTGGTACAGCACAGCCAGCACAGCCTTCAGACTCCACCAGGCTTGTTCCTAAGCCCCACCCCCACCATATATTATCTATGTAACCCTGGCCATGTGCTACCCCATCTCTTAGCTTCAATATTCTTATCTGAAAATGAGAGTAGAGCGCTATAACTCTCAGAAGTGTCATAATCATTGAATTGATATAACGACAGTAGGCTGTCCATTGAATAGATTTTTTTTCATTGATAAGGTTTACTGTTCATAAAGTTTACTGTTCATTGACTGGGAGCCATTTCCAACTGCATTGTCATGACCATTCCAGCACCATGCTACCTGTCATGAAAACAAACAAAGCACACAGTGGAAAAAAAAAACAACCTGAGTCAGGCATTATGTGCTGAATGATGAAGAGTCTAGGAGAACAGGGAAGGCTCATGAGGGGTTTTTTCCTTCCCTTTTAACTTGTCCCAACTTACAACAATGGCTCAGTCTCTCCTCCTAGGCCTTCTGGGACTTCAGGTAGCTACCATCAAACTTTGAAACCCTGTCTGAAGCTCAGAATCTCGTTTCCAGCTATTTGGTCATAGATCTTTTAGAATTTTATCCCCTCCTCTTAAAACTAACACTCTCTAGTTGTTATTACTTCCTGATAACGTCTGGTACAGAAAACAGACAGACACAACACACACACACACACACACACACACACGCGCACACACACACACACACACACACACACACACACACACACACAGACACACACACCATCCCTGGGATCCATGGGGAGTTTGATTCCAGGATACCTTGTAGTTTGCAGATATCAAAACCCTTGGGTGTCCAAGCCTTTCATCTGAAATGGCATAGTAGTTACATAGGATGTAACATGTCTTATTCTGAAAACTTTAGATCACCTCTAGATTTCTTACAGTACCAATACGAAGCAAATACCATGTAAATGGATGTTATATGCTACAATGATAAAGGAAAGTCCGTATGTACTCAGCACAAACACAGTGGGGTGGGTATTTTTGATTCGTGGGTGGATGAATTCATGGGTGTGAAACTCTTTGGTAAGAAGGTTGACTGTGTGTAGAGGTCAGGAGTAAGGACCCTGAAGGCAGTGGCTTGAATTCAAAAGTAGCTCAGGCATCTGTTAATGTGCTTTGGTGTCCTCATTATAAAGTGGGCGTGTAAGAGCAATGCGTGTTCAGAGTCACTGCAACTAGGTACACACGAGATAACTACAACAATGACTGGGTCTTCTATGTGTTCAGAATGTCATTTACTACAATAACTATTTTGTTGAGATGCTGGATCAGGGGAAGGGGAAGTCTATAGATGGAGTGGAGAAAGGCAGATGCCACCGGGTGTGATGTCACTGGGTGTGATGTCACTGGGTATGATGTCACCGGGTATGATGTCACAGGGTGTGATGTCGCAGGATGTGATGTCACCAGGCGTGATGTCATCAAGTGTAAACGTGGACTGGACTATCTCAGAAACAGTAGATCATTCACTGGGAAGACTAACTACTTAAGCAGTATCTCATCTCCCTAGTTCACATCACATTGTCTTCTGCCCAAATGCCTGACAGACCTTCCCTCAATTTCGCTCTTGGCTGATGATGTGGCTTCTTTTTTCAGTGAAAACCACAGATGATGAGGGTGGGACTTCAGCACCTTGGCCCATTGTGTTTGCTCTCTGCTGGGGGCTGTCCTTGCTGTTACACAGGGAAGCAGTGCATGTTCTCCCGAGGCCAGCCCTTTCCTTATCCCCAGATCCTCGCCTCTCTTGCTTACTCAAGGACATCACTGGAGCAATTTCCCGTCTCTTCCCTGTATCATCAATTTTCCTCTCTGCTGGAACATTCTCATCAGCACAAAAACATGCTGCTATTTCTTCATTGTGTGGAAAAAACAAAAAAACCAAAAAATAAGTGAAGCTCCTCGTCTCATAATTCTTCTAGCTACTAACTCACTGCTTTGTTTTCCTTTATGGAAAAATCTATTAAAAGTATTTTTGTTTTTCGTGTGTGTGTGTGTGTGTGTGTGTGTGTGTGTGTGTGTGTGTGTATGTGTGTGTGTCACATACATATATGCATTTATGTTCAGGTGTACATGGAGATCACCGTCTGATATTGGCTTCCTCCATTGCTTTACCTAGACTTTTGAGACAGGGTCTCTCACTGAACCTAGAGCTTTCTGACTGTCCATAGTGACTAGTCAGCTGCTTAGGGATCAACCTGTTCCTGTCACCTATCCTCAAACTGGATTTATAGGTTTGTGCCATATGTTTGGCTTTAAGTTTGTTTAAAGTTATTTTATTTTATATGTACTTGTGTTTTTGCCTGCATATATATCTGTATATCATAAATGTGTGTGCAGGGCCCACAGAGGCCAAGAGAGGGCATTGGATCCCCTGAGACTAGAGTTAAAGATGGTTGCGAACCAACATGTAGGTGTTGGGAAGTTGAACCTGGGTCCTCTAGAAGATCAGCAAGTAACTGCTGAGACATCTCTCCAGCCCTCACTCCCCAGGTTAGGCTTTCTACATGAGTCCTGGGGATTTGAACCGAGATCCTCCTGCTTACATCTGAAGCACTTTACTTATTGGTCCATTTCCCCAGCTCCCAAACTAGTCTTTGCTTTAAACAGTTGCTGTCTTCAATTCTCTCTTGACCCATTCCAATCAGGATTATACAGTTAACACTGTTGGGGTAGAAATCTTGGCTCGAGTCTGGACAAACCACAACGGGCCAACATGATTCCATGTGGAAAGGTTTAATGAGAGAAAAAGAGTAGAAGAAGAGAGGAGTAAAGGCCGGCCATGAGCACGTGGAGAGGAGGGAGGGGAACGGGGAGAGAAGGGACAAAGGGGAAGAGGGGAAGAGTGAGAGCAAGAGAGCGAGAGCAAGAGCAAGAGAAGAGAATGAGGAGGGGGCAAGCAGACATTTTTATAGTGTCGGGCATGCCTGGCTGTTGCCAGGTAACTGTGGGGCGGAGCATACCTGGCAGATGCCAGGTAACTGTGGGGGTGGGGCTTAGACAGAATGAAAACACCCTATCAAGACTGAACTATCACCATCACCAATTTCCTATATATTTAAACCCAGCAGCCAATGCTTCTCTGTTGGCTAAGCTCTCATATTGTTGGAACAGGCAGTAGAGTGGAACCAGTCCTTTACCACATTTCTACTCCCTCTAGGGCATCAGCCGGAGTGCATTTCCCAGGCTGATTTGTACTTGGCTGTGATGCGATGACTGGATGCCAATTAGGAGGATGCAGGTGGCAGGGCTGTGTGCAACTTGCAAACCAGACTCACAGCATCTTCTTACATTCGCCATCCATCTCCTCGGTCATGAGATGCCAGGCTTTGAGATGGCAGGGCCACCGTCCAGCTGTCTCATGGTTATTGCTGAGTCCAGAGATGTGACTGTGAAGTCAGTCTTCCTAGAAGAAGCCTCTCTCTCATCGGCATCTGCTGTCTCTTTCCGTAGGCACAGATCTATAAACCAGTTTCCAGAGAAACCACCCTCCCATGCAGCGGACACAGGACATTAAGACCTCCTGTAAGAGACACTCATCAGTGGAATGGGCTGGGCGCTATTACCAGCTGTTGGCACCATTTGAAGTCTCCGCAGTGGGAGAACAAACAATTTTGAAGAAAACCGTATGCATGAACCTCGACAGGTGGTCACCGAGTCCCTATTGAACTCATCTCCTCAAGGCAGAGACCAATTCTCTCCCTGGAAGGCCCAAGAATAGGTTCTCCCTAGATACAGGTCCTACCAGACGTAGAATGGATGTTGATAACCTCCGGCAGCTCGCCAGGGAAGCTGGGTCCTATAGAAACAAAAGCAATATTGTGCTGGTTCTTAATGTTAAATGATTTTTAGTTGTTGTGTATGGTGGCTGTGCATGACCCGTATGAGCTGTGGCATACCTGCGGATGCCAGAGGTCAACTTTGTAAAGCCGGTTCACTCTTCTCATAGTTACGTGGGTTACAGAATGAGTCACCAGGCTTGTGTGACAATTGCTTTTACCTGATAAGCCATCTCTCTGGGCCTGCTGGTTCTGCATTGTGTAGCTTTTTAAAAAAATGTATTTACCTCTTTATTTTTTAGCTCAGCGGTAAAGCGATTGTACGGCCCCGGGCGCGCAAGGCTCTGAGTTTGGTCCCCCGGAGGGAGGCGGGGTGGGGGTGGGGCTGCTTTGAAACACAGAATGAAAAGCAAATGAACGCAAGGGCAAGCAGGTTCTCTGCGAGGGAGGGTGAGAATAGATTGAGGAAGGAGAAAAGAACAAAGGAGTAGGATCCGGGAAGCCTTGGCAGCGGTGTGTATGTCAGGCGGGAGGTTGGGGAGATCCACCAGAAAGGTAATTCACGGGACAGAGAGAACAGGTGTGTTCAGGACACGGTACTGCACTGCTTTTCAAATGAAGCAGCTCCCGTGGTAAGGCTCGTGAGCTCGCAGCCTGCTACAGCCCGTGGCTTTCCAGGTAAAGCCACCTCTCCAGGCACACAAACGTCAGCTATCCCACAGTATTTCCAGTAACCCACAAGCACAAGGATGGGGGTGGGGTGAGAGGATGAGGAGAGAGGTGCTGGGGGATGAAGGGGTGGGGAGGTTGGGGTGTGTGATATTCCCAAGTGTTTTCAGGAATTTCCTTTATCCCGTGGCTTCTGCCCCACTACTAAGGTATATCACACACTGTTCAATGATATTCTTGTGGCTAAGTCTAAAATACCGATCTGAATCCTTATTTGATCATAGCTGAACTTAACTTTTGAGTATTTCCTCTTTCTTGAACTGTATAGATGCACATGCTTCCATTTTTATAGCTTGTGCTCAGTTCTGAGGGTTAGTGATAGAGCGTTGCAAATCCAGCGAAGGAAGGATAGAAGTGGAGGATCGGTGCTAGGGGTGTGGCTTAGTCTGGTCCGGTGCTTGCTTTGTATGCATGAAAGCCTGGGTTGATCTCCAGCATTACGTAAGCCCTGGCAGTTGTACACAGGTGATCCCAGCAGTGGGGAGGTGAAGGCAGGAGGGCCAGATGGCCAAGGTCATGCCTAGAGACATAGGGCGTTTGAGTCCAGACTGAGCTACATCAAACTCTATCTCAAAAAAAGAAATAAAGATTAAACCGAGCAAGAATAAGGTAGGAAAAACTATATTCAAAATAATAAAGTTTATTGAAAGACATCAAAGGACCAACAAATAAGAAGTTTACTCTGTTCTTGCATGGGAAGGCTTAATATAAAATATTTAATTTTCTCAAAGTCTACATACCAGTTTGTTTCGATTCAACTTAGAATCCCATTGGATAATGTTTAGATACAGGGATCGTATTGCTTGAAATGCTTGAAAAACCATGAGGAGCTAAGAGTCTTACTAGATACTGATCAATAATAGTCCCTCCTGGAGAAGAAAATGGAAGCAAAAGTCCTTCACATTCTTCAGTCCTCTAGAAAGTAACAACGAGTTACTGCTGGTAGGAATGGGGAGAAACCATTGCCAAATACATGGCTAAAACGTTGCAGGTTTTCTGGAAAGCAATTCAATATATCTACCGAAATTTAAAACATACGTGCATTTCAATCTGCTTCTAGAATTCTACTCTCTTAGAATCAGAATAGCACTATACAAAGAAATTTATTTATTGCTTCTAAAGGAGTGAGGAAAATTGGAAACAAAGCAGACACCCTCTAAGGGGAGGATGGGGAGGATGGGGAGGATGGGGAGGATGGGGATGATGGATGGGGAGGGTGGGGAGGATGGGGAGGATGGGGATGATGGATGGGGAGGATGGGGAAGATGGGGAGGATGGGGAGGATGGGGAGGGTGGGGAGGGTGGGGAGGGTGGGGAGGGTGGGGAGGATGGGGAGGATGGGGAGGATGGGGAGGGTGGGGAGGGTGGGGAGGATGGGGAGGATGGGGGAGTACTTACTGGTGCTCTTTGAAGCCTCAAAGAAACATGAATTAGACCTCTACTAAGTGATACTGATGGCTGAGGGAAACAAAGAAAATTTTCTCTCTTCCCTTAAACAATCACACACACACACACACACACACACACACACAAACGTATACGCATGCACACGCACACAACACACAGAGGCATGCACACACAGGAGAGAGCCCTTCCAAAGATTTCTTGACCTTTTGCTCATGCATTCTTGTGTATGCGTGTGTGTATGCATGTGCATATGTGTACGTATGTGACCTTGTGTGTGTGTGGCATCTGCAAAAGCTAATCTCAAAGAAGTGAAGAGCAGAAGACTGGACTCCACCACCTGAGAGGCAAGCTTAGGAGAGGGAAAGAGAGAGGGAGAAGCAGAGAGAGTGGGCAATGGAATGGTGGTTACCAGAGCTGGCTAGAGTAGGTAGGGAAACAGGGAGGTGTGGATCAATGTGCACTAAGTTACAGAATGAGAGTCTGGTATGTTATTGTATCACATGGCTAATACATAACATGTATTAGCAGGGCTAATAATAATGTACTAGATAACAATGATATACTAGATAACACTAATATACTAGGCATTTCATAAATCTAGAAGAAAGGATTTCAAAAGCTTTTATCATAAGGAAAGAAATAACCTTAACACATATTTAACCATTGTATAATTTGGCTATATGTCAAAAATTATATGATATCTCGTTCACATGTGTACTTCTTGTATTTTTTTGCTGCAAAATCTTTTTTTTTTCTTTTTTCTTTTTTTTCGGAGCTGGGGACCGAACCCAGGGCCTTGCGCTTGCTAGGCAAGCGTTCTACCACTGAGCTAAATCCCCAACCCCACTGCAAAATCTTTAATGTATCACACCTTTACTAAAAATTAGTTTGACTCTTGTTTTCTTTTTATTTAAAATATATTTTTCATACGATATATTCTAGCTATGGCTTCCCTTTCCCCCAACTACTGCCAGATCCTCCCTAACCCCCTATCCTCCCAAATCTATACTCCTTTTTTTTCCTCTCTCTTATTAGAAAAAAGAGAGAATCTTCAACGAATGGTGTTGGTCAGACTAGATGTCCGAATGTAGAAGACGCAAACAGGACCATAATTATCACTCTGTACAAACCTCAGCTCCAGATGGATCAAGGAACTCACCATAAGGCCTTCATGATAAAAAATGGGGTACAGATCTAGAGAGAGAATTCTCAAAAGAGGGGAACACGAATGGCTGAGAAGCACTTAAAGAAACGTTCAACGTCCTTAGACATCACGGAAATGCAAACCCAAACTACTTTCATTTCATCTTTTACCAGTTGGGATGGCCAGGGTCCATCGTACAAATGACAGCTCATGCCCGGGAGGCTATAGGATAGATAGGTGGAACAGTTCTCCCTTGCTGGGGGACTACAAACTTGTACTGCCACCGTGGAAATCAGTGTGGTGGTTTCTCAGGAAGCTGGGAGTGGACCTGCCTCAAGATCCAGCTATGATCGATCACTCTTGGGTGTCTGCCCAGAGGACTCTATCTCAGAGCAGACACACTTGTTCACCCAGGTTCGTTACTACTCTCTTCATAAGAGCCAGAAACTGGAACCAGCCCAGATGCCCGTCAAAGGAAGAATAGATAAAGAAAATGTAGTATATTTCGTAATAGCACGTTTATAATATTCACAGTGGAATATTACTCAGTTGTTTAAAAAACAGAAATCATGAAATTTGCAGGTAACTGAATGGAGCTAAAAGAACTGCCCCACCCCCACCTCAGTCAAAGTAACAACCAACCAAACCAAACCAAACCAAACCAAACCAAACCAAACCAAACCAAACCCCAAACTATCCTGAGTGAGGTAACCCAGACCCAAAAAGACAACTATGGTATATATTCACTTATATGTGGGTGTTTGTTGTTAGTAAGCAGGCTCAATTCATATAATCACAGAGGTAAGGTATAGACTAAGGGAAGCGGAAGTGATGACCCCCTAGGAGGGGGAATCCATGGAATGGATAGTTCTTCATGGATGGGTCTGTGTGTGTGCACAGAACGAGAGCAGATCAAACAGGGAAGGGGAAGAAAGAGAGGGGGCCTCGCTACTGGCCACCTCCACCATCAAGCTCACAGCCCGCCACACCACCATCAAGCCAAGGACTATCCTCCTGGAACCAGTCAGAAACTCCTTTACACCCTCTGCCCCGGGCTAGATCCAGTCCACGGGTCCCCATTCGGTTCTCAGCTCGTCTAAGGCATCCCAGCAGCGCCTGGATGTCCAAGAGCCTGAGAACCAGGTGGCCTTGGCCTCCTTGAAGGCCCAGGAACCCCGAGCCAGTTCTGGCCATGTCCGGTGCCTCAGACTGCGCTTCCCCGCCCCCCCAGGAGCGCTGTCCTGCCACAGCCCACCACAGCTTGGGGTAAGTGTGTTCAACTTCCCGCTGTCCGGCCTGCCCGAGCGGCCAAGCCCTGTGGCGGAGCAGACACGGGACCCCATAAACCTACAGTCTAGCTTGTGGTAGATTAGATTGCTATTGAGCAAACATTCACTGCTTCTCACTCCATCTCCATTGGAGCAACCCATTCCCTCTTCTACCTTGACTTGGACCTTCACCGTGAAGCACTTGTTGGTTAACGGCACGTCAGTTCAAACGATGTGTTTAGAGCTTCAGGGTCTGATTGCATGTTGGGTTTGCTGTCTTGCATGCTCGTTCCTCTTCTTTGCTATAATAAATACCTACCCATGTCTAAGGAGGTCCCAAGTGCATGGAACAGGCTTGGAAAAAAAAGTTCTGTAGTCTGTAGCCAAGCCCATCAACGCCTAGCAAGCTTCCAGTCACCGGAATGAAAACAGCATATATCTTGTGTGTAACTGAGATCTGGCAGGTACATGGTTAATAAGGTCTCTTGTGCTAGTTTGTTGTGTGATGGATTTGTCCTCTGGCTTCATCACATTTCCACATTTGATGATCCTACAGTCTCTGAAATGCCTTTGTTATACTGCATTGTAGTGATTTGATCGCCATGCTTGTATCCCGTATTAGATACTATGTATCTAAAGGACCCGGAGACTGTCCTAGTTAGTTCTAACTGTCAATTTGACGGAGTCTAGAATCACCTGAAAAAGAGTCTCCACTGAGAAATCGTCTCTATCGGGTTGGACTGTGGAGAGGTCTGGGAGGGATTGTCTTGCTTTACTGATGCATAAGGGCTCAACCCACGGCAGGCAGCACCAATCCTTAGCAGGTGGGGTGGTCCTATGTGAAAGATATCTAAGAATGAGTCTGCGAGCAAGCCAGAGTAAGAAAGAAGCACCATTCACTCCTCCATGCTTCATGCTTCTAGGCTCCTGTCCTGAGTTCCTTCCCCAACTTCCCTCATTTTTTTTTCCCCCAGAGCTGAGGATTGAACCCAGGGCCTTGTGCTTGCTAGGCAAGCGCTCTACCACTGAGCTAAATCCCCAACCCCCACCCCCAACTTCCCTCTTGATAGTTGGGGGAGCTGGATGTCTAAGCCAATTCAACACTTTCCTCCCTGACCCTGACTCTCATTTTTTTTTTTTGATCTAAGTGTTTATCACAGCAACAGGATGGACTAGGGTGAGGCCTTTATTCAAGTGCCTTTTCTCGAATCTCAAGATAGCCCCAGATACTCAACCTTTGTAGCTATTGACCAAGTTGCGCCAAGGTTTGTTAGCATACCCTGCAGCAAATGGGAAAGACTTGGCGTCTTCATGTCGGTGTTTGGATATTACAGAGCAGCTCACTGAACTTGTCACAAACCAGGTAAAAGAATATGGGTGTGTGCCATGGCCCATGAGCTGCCCTAAGGGAGGAGACACATCCCCCTCCTTTAAAGCAATGACTAGCATGATAGGATGTCTGAGGCCATCTCGATGTTTGGAAAAGGAAGGGGCTTCAACCAACAGAGACCCAAGGCAGCCTGGAGAGGAGTTGCAGTTTGCTTAGCCTTGTCTGGGGAGAGAACACATGAGTGTTGGGCTAATCTTCCAGTATGTGCTGCCTCGTGGTATTTGAAAACTTACAACTTATTTAGATATTTTCAAATAGTCAAGGTGAGCTTAAATCAACAGGGTCTAGCCCAAGGCCAGGGCTAGCACTTGGCACATGTTTGATATAGACAGATGTTGATGACTGGTTCAACACATGAGTTAAAATATTTAAGTGTAAGAAAGGGGATTAGGTATGCCTTCTGCATGAAAAGCATCTGCAGGCTGTTCCACAGTGAAAATGTCTTCAGCGACTTCGGAGAAGTCTATGTGACCCCATTTTACACCCGAGGTTGGTATGAATCTGAAGACCTGCTACGCTGTGTACAGCATTCTTGTAAAAAACTATTTCCACAAATACAAGACAAGTCTTTAAAATGCCTTTAAAATGCCGTCTCTAGGGAGTCCAGCAGCCTGAAGGAATTACTCAGAGATGTAGATAAAGATCTAAAATAACATTCACTACATAGTTATTTTTAATAGCAGAGAAATAGAAAAGGACTCGACAGCAAACACTGCATCATGATATGTCAGTTACTGTGAGCACTGTCAAATTTGCTATGCCATCTTTCTTTGGAAAACCCAGGCCAGTTTCATTCAAGGAGGCCAGGACTGGCAGAAGGGAGAGGGCGTGGAGTGGGGGGACTGATGAGGATAGGAAAGAGTAAAGGGGGAGAGGCTCAGGGAGAGACCAGGATACCCAGGTGACTCCTGCTTTCTATCTACAGCAGACTAGAGACTGGCATCTTAAAGGGCAAGGAGGCGGGGTTGACAGTGTAGCACAGGGATCAGCCTGGACCACCTGGGGAGAGTCAGTGTTTGTGATAGAAAGATTTCAAATCAGCAAGGCACAGACACAGAATGGGATTCACAGGCAAGCCTCCAGCTCCCAGCCTGTTTATCTCAGTGGCCCTGGAGCATCCACCTTTGGATGAACACAGGGAGAGGAGGCTGATGGGGTAGGCACAGGGGACAGAGGAGAGTCAGTAGGTCACCGTTATCAGCACAGGCTGTTGAGAGGGGAGGGAATCCCACTACTGCTCTGTTTCTGTCACGAGCTGAGGCAACAGGAAGCTTGTGTCTGACTCAGAAGCTCCACCTGCACTGCGGGTTTGGAACAGACTGCCTTAGCTTGTTCC
>NC_141536.1:151819998-151847498 GCF_021556685.1 Rattus norvegicus
GAGCACTGGGAGGCTGCTGGCTGCTGGGACCGTTTCCTGTCCCTCTGTATCAGTTTATGCACCAAAGCCCCAGGGAGGGGAGAGTCTTCAGGGAAGATGCTGCAATCCAGTTTCCTCCTAACCCAAAGACTCCCTTAATTGGAAATTCTGCTGGGCTTGATTTGGAGCCCGGGCCACTCCCACTCAGGGTCTCAGGCTGCATATTCACTAAGCGTCCAGCTCCCCAGAACTCCCCGTACACAGCCTCACAGTGTGCGACTGTGGGTACCAGACTCTCATTCCAGACACCCAGGCTAGCCGCAGGGCTCGGGGACTTCTCAGTGTTGGCGCACACATTCGAAAGGCACAAGTGTTTGCAAGGACCACAGGGAGGAACCTAAGAGAGCGCACAGAAGTATCTGTGTCCCACTAGGGACAGTTTGGAGAAAGCTGTCTTCAGCCAGAATTCATTGCTTTGTCTTTAAAGCTAAACATATTGACTGTCAGTGATTTCCACGGCTGGCTTCTCTATGCCAGTCGTGAGCTCAACTCCTCCTAACCTTCTCTCTGTCCTAAACGGCATGAGGAACCCACAGTCAGAGGAGAGGAGCAACTTGGGTGAGGCCATAGCTGGTACAAGAGAGAGTAGATCATCGCATGGTCTTCTGAACCCAGAATACAAAATGTGCTCCTCTCTGTGATGTCCCCAGGTGACCTAAGACACTTCTGGCTCCCATCTGTGACAACCATATAAACTCTGTGCAGTTCCTAAGAATTATGACCTGTATGATAATTTTATTATAAAATTCAAGTAGCTGGGCATGGTGACAAATGCTGGTGGCCCCAGTACTCAGGAGGTGGAAGCAGGATTCTGAAGCCAGCCTTAGCTACATGGTGAGTCTAAAACCCTGTCTCAAAAAATAGCGAATTGAGCTGGGTGGTGGGGGTGCACACCCTTAACCCCAGCACTCTCGGAGGGAAGGCAAGCAGATCACTTCAAGTAATCCGTCCCCTTTCTAAAAGGTGAAGCTTCCTCTTGACTGAGAGCTGAACTTAATGTCTGGACCCCGGAGAATAGAATACAGGATGAGCAACACTAAGTTTACGTTAGAGAGTGTCACCCTCAGCAGTCCCTCCAGGCTGGGGTCAGAAGCACTGTTGTGTGGATGTCATGTGCCCAGTGTGATGTGGAGGGAGGGCGCTTTATGCCTGCGGTCTACTCTGAGGTCCCCCTCAGTCTGAATATTAGAAAAATATCAGACGAACCCAAAGGAGGACAACAGTCTGCAAAATACCTGCCTTGGATGCCTGCAAAACTGAGGTCTTCTGGAGAACTGCAAACAGGCTGAGAACCTCATCAGGGGTGACGAGGGACGGCAGTGGATGCGCCACAGAGTCCCAGATGGGACCCTGGAACAGAATCTGGGCATTTGTAGGAAGACCAGAGAAACTCAAATGAAGTCTTGATATGCGCTGGTGTTATACATCTGTGTGTGTTCAGGCACATGGACATACATGTACGTGTGTCAGGGGACAGCAGATGTTGGTCCTCAGCCGCCACCTGCCTGCCTGGCCAGCAATTCAGGGAATGCACCTGTCTCAGACTCCCAGCAGTGATGGTGCCACCCTGGCTTTCGTTGTTGCTTGTCTGGAGATCTGACTCGAGTCCTCAGACTCACCAATTCAGCATCGCTGAGCCGTCTATCCCTGCTCCTCTCGTTTGAGAACTGTATTTCGGTGACCTTTCGGTGATGAAAGGTGCACCTCCTTGCAACCTTCATTTCCTAATATTTACTTTATTTTTAATTTTGTGTATGTGGGAGGGGTGCACATGTGTCTGTCATATCCCTGAGAGGACTCGGATCCCCTCGGGATGCAGTTACAGGAGGTTATGAGCTGCCTGATCTGGTGCTGCAAACCTGACATGGGTGGTTGGAGCTGGTCTGGTCCTCAGCAAGGACAGCATTCACTTTCAACCTCTGAGCCGCCTCTTCAGCCCCCTCCTCACAGCTTTTCTATAAAGTTAAAATCAATCCCCACATAAATGTTTTGTTTTTCCAGCAGTGCTCCCTGTACCTCATAAAAGTATTCAGATTGGACAGTCCACGCTATGGTCACCCGTTCCTAGGCCTGGTCTGCCTCGGTCCATCTGTGCTGCTGATAGAATGCCTCGGACCGCAGTTTCTAACTGCAGGGTGCTGTAGGCTCGGAGTTCTGAAGACTGACAAGAAGAAGCCAGTTCAGCCTCAGATACGGCCATTCTCTTTCATAAAGGCAGCTTGTACACTCTAGCCTTTGAAGGAGCTAAAGGCTGGATTGGCTGAGGCAAATGAGGGCATGGCAGCTCGCTCAGTCCATAAAGTACATAAGCTCGGGGGTCTTGAGTTTGAACTCCAGAACACAGGTAGAAAGCCAGGCATGATGGCTCATGGTTATGATCCTAGCACTGGAGAGGCAAAACCAGGAGGATCTCCAGGGCGCTCTGGGCATCCAGCAAGCAAATCCTGTTTTAAAAGACAGGGTGGGGGGTTGGGGATTTAGCTCAGTGGTAGAGCGCTTGCCTAGCAAGTGCAAGGCCCTGGGTTCGGTCCCCGGCTCCGAAAAAAAGAAAAGAAAAAAAAAAAAAAAAAAAGACAGGGTGGATAGGCTGCTCCTGAGAAATGACTCCCGGGGTTGACCTCTGATCTCCACATGCATGACATCTATACACATGTGCATGTATACACTCCACACACACTCACACTTCACACCCACAGACACACAAACAGACACTCACAGGCACACGAACACTCACATACACAGACACTCACACACACAATCACACTCAGCCACCACAGATACACACACACAGATACAAACACACTCACACACTCTCTCACACAGAGACACACATATATTCATACAAATTATCACACACAGACACACAGAGACACACACACTCTCTCACAAAGACACACATACTCGTTCACACATACATATACACATACACACAGACACATACACAGAGAGAGAGAGAGACACACTGTCACACACAGAGACATACACAATCTCACACACACTCATGCTCTCACACATAAACATACACACACTCTCACACAGACACACACAAAGGCACACAATCACACACGTACAGACACACACACACACACACACACACAAACACACACACTGCAAACTCACCCTTCTTTAATGGCATTACACTCACCCGTGAGAGCAGAGCCCTCATGACCCAATCACTTCTCAAGATTCCCAGCTCTTGATACTGTTAATATAGCAATTACACTTTCCCGCGAGCTCGGAGGAGAGGAGCATTCTAACCTTAGCAGCCTTAAACCTAGACATCTTAAGAAGATGGCCCTTAGTTTCTTTCCTATTTTAAAGTACTGTAGGACATTCACAACCACTCGAAGTTTAAGGCTGTGCAGGTTAAAGCTTTAGAATTAGAAGGCTTGAATTTAAGACTTTTCCTGCCTGCTTTCTTCATGGGCACTGTTATGTTTTAAAATGGAGATATCCCCCCAGGCTCAGAGGAGGGTGCCACATCCCCTGGAACTAGAGTTAAAGGCAGTGGCGAATGTTGGGAACCAAACCCTGGTCCTCTGCATGAGCAGTGCACACTCTAAAGTGCCGAGCCACCGTTCCAGTCCCCACGTCCATGTTTAAATGCCTGGTGGCACTACTTTGGAAAGCACTGGAGGTGAGGCCTAGCTGGTCAAAGTCACTAGGTACAGGTTACTTTTAACCCACGTCCTGTCTCACTCTCAGCTTCTGCATCCACACAGGAGCAGTCAGTGCCTCTACCACACTCTCCGGCCACCATGACACTGAGTCTGCCGTGACACAATAAGTAAGGGATACAAGCATATTGTGTTCTTTGGGCCTCAGTTTCGCCTCTGTCACATAAATCTGTTGACTGTCAGTGACTATTGGCATTTTTGTGTCTGGACTTGGTGTTCAGCACTGTAGTGGATAATGAACCTTCCAGATGCAGCCTCAGGACCCAAGGGCTTCCTTCTACCTCCCTAGCTGCTTGGAGAAGCGCAGACTACAAGCTCTCTCTAGGGACCGACTTGGGTTAAAGGAACTGTCCAGCCCCAAGGCTGTGCTCCTTTCTGGAGAGAAGTCTGCATTCCATATAGAGGGTTCAACTTCTTCATCCCAAGTTGGGATGACTTTGACAGTCATCCCTCCACAGAGCACCGAACGTGGTTGATGGAGGCCTTTGTGGAGACTGCACCAACGCCCAGTCTCTCTGCCAGCCCTATCCTGCTTCCTCCCTTCTTCAGAGTGTTGATCCTAAGAGCGTTCCCCACGAACAGCCCCCAGCACTCAGATCTCCATCTAAGTGTCTGCTTCCGGGGGACTCACCAAGAGCGTTTCACCCGCACTGGCTTTCTCAACCCTTGGAACAGTCTGTTTGCTCAGAGGAGGTTATCAAGCTTTGAGAAGAAAACACAACCGGCCAAAGATAGACAACCGAGAAACGGTGACACCATATGGGGAATCGTAAACCTTCTGGGCTAGTGCTAAACAAAGCCCCTTATTGCTTCAAACCTTATTTAGCTAGTCTAAACTAGCACAAGATAGCTCGCAGGGCCGCTAAAGGTGTGGGAGGGAATCAATATTGCTGAACACACTTAAACATTGTTTAAGACAACATTAGATCTCCATCTGCTCTACTATGAGAAGACATCGGGGATAGAATGGAGATGGTAGGGTGGGGGTGAGGGGGTGAAAGGGTGACTAGATACATAGGTGGGAGACCGGATAGGTGAGCAGGGTTGAGTGAATGGGGGTGTGACTAATGGTCGGATGGGGGTATGGTTAGGCGTGGATGTGGTTAGACAGCCGGATGGTGGAGTGGTCACTGAGAGAGTGGGAGTGGATAACCCTATGAGTAAAAGCGTGGCTGGGTGGCTGAATGAATGGAAGTGGCTGGGAGCAATGGTGGGTGAGTGGACGGATTCGTTACTCGTTTTTTTTACAATGGATGGCGTAGTTGGGTGAATAGAGGTGTTTGGTGAATGAGGGATGAATAAGTGGTGGAATAGATGTGTGAGTAGTTTCATTAGTGGCTGGGTAGGAGATTAGACAGCCAGGGGAGTGAAAGGGGATGGGAAGTCTGCTAGCGAATGAGGGCGAGTGTGGCTGTGTGGACAGATACTTTGCTCAGGTGGATATTAAAGACCTTGAGAAACAGGAAGTGTTTGGATAGATGAAAGGGTTAGGTGAATGGAGGAGTCGTTTGAGTGTCAGAATTGTGAAGGCATTGGAAGGATGTCTGGGTGGGTGACAGCTAGGCTTGCTGAATGGATGAATGAATGAATGAATGAATGAATAGCATGCTAGTATAGGTGGGTGACAGCATGGCGAGGTGGGCGAGTGATTGCATGGTGGAGTGGCTAAGTAAGATGGCCTTTGAGGCATGGCTATAAACCTGGCTATAGGTTTTGTTAGAAAAGCCAAGGATTGGGATAGGGTGGCAGCCGCTGAGTGAATGACCGAGGCACTATGGTCAAGCGAGTAGATAACCAGATGCATGGGTGACTCGCACAGTAGAGAAATGCAGGACCAGACTTGGCTCGGAACCTCCTAGGCTATCGGTCTCCACCGGGCACCTACCTGGAGGCAGCAATCTCAGCCTTCTGGCGCGCAATGGCTGCTGCGCGTTGCGCACCCTCGACCCCATGCTCCACCTTCTGGCGAACCTTGTTGCTCTTGAGCGGCAGCACGCGGCGCTTGGTGCCCTTGACCAGCACATTGTGGCGGTACTTGCCCTCCTCGCGGTGGCCGTCGGGCAGCGTGGTGCGACCGTAACCGTGGCGCAGGTTGTCCAGCCACTCGCCCTCGTAGCGAAGGCCGCTGGAACGTTCGCTCACACCGAAGCCCGAGCGTTTGTCGTTCTTCCACTCGCCCATGTAGGTCTCCGTGGTGGTGGCGTCGATGTCGGCGTCGAAGGGTGCAGCCGCGTCGTCAGGGCCCTCGGCGCCTTCGGCCAGGCTGCCGGTGGACGCGGCATCGCTGGCTCCTGAGCTCAGCTCGCTCTTGAGGAAGCTCAAGCGGCTGCGCTGGCTGCCCAGCGACGTGCGTGACTCTGAGCGTCGCAGTCGACCCAGCAGTGCGCCTCGTGTGAACAGCCCTGGGGGACGCGCAGCCTCGGCCGTGGCCAGTAGGCTGAGCGCGAAGCCACCACGCGGCACCGGGGGCAAGGGCAGCGTGGGCCCGTCTGCCGCCGGCGAGTCTGGAGCCACTGTGCCATTGCTGTGCTCGCTGCGCAGCGAGGACAGCGAGGTGCGCAGCGGGGAGCGCACCACCACTGCCATCCCGTAGGGCACGCTTTGGCGCACGCCGTAGCCATGCCGCATGCCGTTGGTGAATTGGCCTTGGTAGGTCCCTGCGGGGGAGCGGGCAAAGAAAGCTGTGTCAGTTAGATGGCAGGGACTTGGTGACTCCCGACATGGACAAGGAGGGGTGGGGTCCAGAGAGAACCGATGCCATTCAAGGGACAAAAAGTGCATACTCCTGTGCCTATCTGGAGTGGCCTCGGGAAGATGCAGGTAGGGATTCTGGTATACTATAACCTGGGTTATGGGCAAGGCAGGGTTGGGGCTCAGAGGACAGCCTGGCTATCAGAGTATGCTGCTACAGGCAGGGCCAACAGAGTGCAATGACCTAGGTGTGGGTGAGGCCAGAGAGCACCAAGACAGCTTGGCCCTCAGAGGGACAGAGTGCGTTCCGCTCTGTGTACCTGGAAATGCGAGTGTGGCAGAGCACGTAAGAGTGGGCAAGCCAGAGGGAGAGGTGTGGCCATTCCCACTGGTGGGAACCTCAGGTGAGCCAAGAGAGTCAGTGTGAAGCTGTGTGATGAGTCGAGGCCCCGGTGCTGGGTGGATGGAATGGGTGGGATGATATAAACACTCCCATGGTGGGAACATGCTAAGGTCACGGGTTTGCAACAGTGTGAAGTGTGTGATTCTGTATGTTACATTGTAGTTATCGGAGCAGGTCAGGCTGTGAACTCTACCTGAAAGAGGTATAGAAACGGTAGCTCTGTGGGGCACTGTGGTCAATGCGAAGGGCTGGTGCAAGGCAGCCTGACTGAGAGCGTTTGAGAAAAACCCAATGGGACTGTGTAACGTAAGACTGTGGTGCAGGTTGGAATGATCACGAAAGGCCATCAGAGGGCCGAAGCGGGGAAGAAGTGTGGCCAGGCAAGGCCCCACTGGTACACGGAACGAATGCACAGTTGCCCTGTTGCCCAAGGTGATGTGACTAGGGGGGGTCGTGACCAGATAAGATAGCAAGTCTGCAGGCAGGGTGAATGCTGGGAAGCATGAAGTAGGTGTGTGTGTGTGTGTGTGTGTGTGTGTGTGTGTGTGTGTGTGTGTGTGACTACATGAGATCACAGGTGTGTGACGCATGGTCCATGGTCCCACGGAAGTGACATGAATGCGGCATGGAGTTCTGAGAAGGTGAGGCCACGCAAGTGTTGCGGTACAAGGCTAGGGCATTGGAAACAGTGAGTTGGGCTTATGGGCATCAAATTGAAACCACAGACGACCTAGTGCTCAGATTGGTGGTATGGAGAGGAGCTGCCGGCAGCTAAGGGCCCATGTGGACACGAGCACTCCAGCTCGTGGGAATGAGTGTGTGGCAGCAGGCCAATCAAATCTTGCACATGCAGAGAGGCATATAGACTCCAAGGACTGTCTCCAGCCTTGCTGTGTGACGTTAGGCAACTAACCTGACCTCTCTGTGTCTCAGCTTTCTTATCAGAAAGAGGGATCACCTCCTAGTACTCTAACTCTGGAAAACTGAAAGATCCCTGATCCATGCTGTACTGGTGCTGAGGTCACCTGAGCTCTGTGAAGAAGCTGACACATGAAGACATGACAACGTCATGAAGACTTTAACCCCACTGCAGTTCCAGATGTTGGCTTGGAGACAGATGTCCCCTAGATATCTCTCTCTCTCTCTCTCTCTCTCTCTCTCTCTCTCTCTCCTTCCTCCCTCTCTCCCTCTCTCCCTCTCTCCCTCCCTGTATCACTGAAAGCCAGTCCTCTGGTCTACTCTAGAGCTGTCATGAGCACCAATGTATGACATCAAAGTCCACTGCCCTAAAGTGGCCAGTCAGCGCCTTTGCTTCATCTTAAGAGTCCCTCGCATATCTGTGTGGTAAAGGCACCCGGGATGATACTATTCAGAGGTGGTAGAGCCTTTAAGAGGTGGGGTCTCGTGGGAGGCCATGGTGGTGTGTCCTTTCTCTCTTCTTGAGGTGGGCAGCATTGCTCTCCCACCTACACTGAGCCTATCACAGACCTAAAAGCAAAAGGGCCAACAGATCATGGACAAGAACATCCCCAAAACAGAGCCTCCAAAACCCAGGGACGTGTCCCTGTGACCTGAAAACCTCCTACTAGGCACCTCCTCTTAAGGCTCCATTACCAAAGCAGGTGGCTTCATTTAGATAAATAAAATTTAAGAAAAATTCAGAAAAACAAACAACAGTGCCCAGCAGTGTTTTGCAAATATCCGCCAGGAAACATGCAAGCCGTCTAGACTCTGGCCCCGTCTCAGCATCCTCACTCTGACTGGGTGATGCTTGGAGCTTCAGCTCTCATCCTCTGCCAGCAACTGGTCAGCAACTCAGAGGGGCTCTATCCAAATATGCGGACGGATCGCCCCATCTGACTCTTCTTATTCCAAGGAGACGCTGAGGCCCTGGTGACCCACAAGAGCCTCCTGAATTTTAAAGCTGCTTCTCTAATCTCGACACCCTCCCACCCCACTCCTCTCTAGGCATAGAAGCCTCATGGGCGTTCCTCTCCCAGACCAGTAGGGGTCCTACCTCAGGAACTTTTGTGAGTGCCCTTCTCTCTTCCCTCAGGTACCTACATGGTTCCCTTCCCTGTTGTCTTCAAGTCTCCACTCCTGTCAACAGTCCTGACAATGTTATCTGAAGCAATATCCTTCCCATGTGAGTTTTCTACCCCCTCCTCAGCTCCAGTCTATGTGAAACAAAGGTGTCTTCTCCTTTCGTTCATTTTTCTCACTGGCGGCAAGCTCTGTAAAGACAAGGATTCTGTCTGCTTTGTTTATTATTAGAAAAATGAGGATTAGGGACTCGATGCAAACACATTGCACAGCTGAACGAAATGAGTCCATTCAACTTTTGTTCTCTTTTTGCCTTATCTCTGAGGGGGGGGGACAAAACAACACAAACAAAGAAACAAACAGAAAGGAAAGAAGAAAAAAAAAAAAAAACAACCAAACCAAACCAACCAAACAAAAAACCTTGAAGCAAAAGTTCAGGTTCGGCAAGGATGAAAGACATACGGGATGACATAGCTCACATGTCGCCAGAGCCCACACTCCATGCTTAGCTACGCTCCTCCTGTTTCTCCAAAGAGAATGGGGGGAAAGAGAAAATAGAAAGGATCCTGAACAGGGCAGAGAAGCCGGGAAATGGGGACAGAGGAGACATCTAATCTCCAGGTTGGAGAAGTTTGTGAAATTGAATCCAGCAACCTACCTGGAGCTAGTATTTGGCCTGAGATGGGCTGACAGGGCCCCTTTAAGCCCAAGAAAACCTGAGACTGTGACGGGGAGCAACTCTTGGCTGCCTGTTGGAAATGAAACAGTCTGGCTATATTAGGAAACTTACAGGCATGCAGCGAGTCACCAACACCCAGGGGATATTGATAGTGACAAGGCCCTGGGAAGGGGGATCAGGGGATGGAAGGGACATCTCCCTGTGTGTCTGAGACGGGGTGGGCAGTCCTCCCTGAGGACAGGAGGCCCACATCTGCAGAGAAAAGCTTCCCTGCAGTCAGTTAGCTGGCTGAAAGCACTCTGGGCAGGAGTGCTTCCTTGTGCGTAAGGCGCTCCATTGTTCTAAGGGACCCACTGAGGTCCCCAACTGCCTGGCATGGCCACCTCAGTTTGATCTGTTCTCTACTCAGTTTTCTTCCTACCTGGGAAACTTTGTCCTTGTTGGCTACAGGGTCCTACTGTGTAGATCAGGCTGACCTTGAACTCACAGAGATCCACCTCCCAAGTGCTGAGATTAAAGGCATGTGCCGTCATGCCCCACAGCAATTTGGGGGGGATTTTATTTATATTTTATGGGTACGCATTTACTGCCTGAATTTATGTCTGTGCACCATGTGCATGCTGTGCCTATAGCAGCCAGAAGAGGGTATCAAGTCCCCTGTGGTTGGAGTTACTTAGGGTTGTGAGCTACCATGAGGCTCCTAAGAATCAAGCCCTGGTCCTCTGGAAGAGAAACCAGTGCACTTAACCATCTCTCCAGCTTCCGTTTGTTTTTTTGGAGACAGGTTCTCACGTGATAGTCTAAGCTGGCTTGGAACTCTGCACAGCCCAGACTAGGTCCAAACTCCCGGCAATCCTCCTGCCTCAGGCTCCAAATTGGTGAGGTTACAGACATGAGCCACCCTGTCCCCCAGCTCAAGCATTCTCTCTTGGCCCACACCTCTCCTCTCTCTCCCACGGCCATCTTTGATGCCAGACCTCAGCATCAAATGAGAAACCATGCAGGGAGAGTTCTTGAAACTCTTCCTTGAGTGTTAACAAAGACAGTCTCATCACCTTCTTCATGCTTTCCCCAAGTGACATGAACTAACCACCATGGTGACTGGTTCAGTATAAACCTTTCCTCTCCTGTGGGACGTTAGCTTCCAGGCAGAAAGGAACAGTCTCTAACTCATCCACAGCGGTCTCAGCATCCAACACCGTTCCCATATGTACAGAGGTCAGAGGACAACTCGTTGAGAGTCGGTTTTCTCTTTCCACAAGTGTAGGACCTGGAGATTAAACTCACGTAGTCAGGCTCGCAGGCAAGTGTCTCTGCACACTGAACCAGCCATCGAGCCTGCTCATCTATCTCCCGTGGGATAAATGACAAGAGGACAGTAAACGGTAGTCGCTGTGGTTACTACTAAGACGGTCAGTTCGTTCAATAAGCATATACTGTGTTCTGTAAATCAAGCATTATGCGTTACTGTGAAATGTAGCAAAGAATGGAACGGTTGAGCCCAGAACGTAACGGGAGGCACACTTAGCCCAGCAGCAGCCAGTGCTAGGCAGAGCCAGGTGAGGGACGAAAGCGTGATGCTGGAACTCCATGGAGAGGACTTCCTGGAGGAGGTGGTGAGCTAAGCCCTGTCGCAGGTTCATAGTGAGCTGCACGTTTGGTTGAAAGGAACAGAGTCTACAAATGCCAGGAGGCCCGCAGCTTGAGCATCTGCAATCACGCAGAGTTACAACGTGCATCCTGTCCTGGATATGGAGAAGTGGTAACTGGCAAGCATTGATGTATGACTATGTTTTCCTGACCGCACTGTTACGTTGGCCTAGGAGCAGGGCCCACATCCCACTTCCTTCTCAACCCAGGATGAGAGAGACACTAAAAGCAGGCAGTATTCAGCTCCAGATTCAGCGGTGCAAACTCTGGGAATGATGATCAGAGCCAACACAGAACACACAGTCCGGTCTCCCAGGTAGACAGAGCCTGCATCCAGCCCTCTCCCCACCCTTGCTCCTCTCCGTTAGTTTGGAGTGTGGATTACAGCCTTGACTCTCACCTTGAGTGTTTCTGAAACCCTCATTAGTTACTTAAGCCCGCAGAGCCTCGTGTCTGACATTCTATGAAGTGGAGGTGATGAGTGTCATTGACTGCTCTTAAGTAATGGCTACAGAGCATGCATTCATCAAAGATACACCAAAGATACATCAGAGTACAGCAGGGACCCAAATGGACATTGTCTCTGCCCATGAGCATGTGTACTACATGCCAGGGACGGACCAAAAAGCTTCTGACCTGGGATTCTACTAGACACACACATGCACACGCATGCACACACGCACACACACAATAAGACAGACACAGCAGTGATCCAGAAGAGAGGTAAGAGTCAAGGTCTAGAGAGCTATGGAGTGGGGAAGGCAGTTGACTGAAGATTAAGAGAGGTACATGGGTTGTGCGGGGGGTGGGGGGAGCTGGCACACGGAGGGGGCTCCATAAGGGTTGGTGGGTGGCAAGAAGTGTCCCTTGAAGGCTAGCTCTTTTTGCTCCCGTGCTGGGGATAGAACCCAGGTTGTGTGTTGCTGGTCACGTGCCCTAGCACTGAGCTACCCCTACCAAAAGGCCAGCTTTTTGGCAGGTCAGAGTCTTTTCTCGGAAATACTGGCCCAGAAAGGATTAACTGTAAAGATGAACTGAAGCCAGGAAGGACAGAGAGAACCCAGGAAGAGATGGAGGCCAGCTCTGGGTTTCACAGAAGGAGGCGTGCTTGGGTTCAATTCCCACCGCCAGGTCTCTGCACTTGCTGTTCCAGACACAGCATGGCTCCCTGTCGGCTCGACCCCTCTTCTTCCTTCTGATCTCAGCACAAACTACACTGTCAGGGAAGCCTTCTTCTCCAGTCGATCGCCACAGCAGCCCGCATTCCCATCTCCTTTCCCTTCCAGCTCCTCTTCGGTCTGTAACATAGCCACCGTTGACCCTGGACCTCTGCCGTTAGAATGCACACTCCTAAGGCAAGGCTGCATCTGCGTTCCCACACATACACCCAGCACACCACATGAGGACCAGCGCAGAGAAGGCACTCAGCGGACACTCAAATTAATTGAAGGGCACATGGCCTGAGATGAAATTCTGAGTCTTTCTCTTACCAAGAAGGGGAACGTGACATATCGTCTTTTCAGGGCTCCTGCAAGTCATGCAAAGGTTATGGCAGAGACCTCCATCTCTCCACAAGTGTGGGCTTTCCTCGCTTGACAAAAAATACATGGTTTGAATCAAACCATGACAGGTTTATGTTTCGACTGTGTGGTTCCCAGATAGTGTGGTGCTATTGGGAAGGACAGCCTTTAGGAGGTGTGTAGGGCCTAGTTGGCAGAAGTACGTCACTAGAGACAGGACTCGGGGGTTATACCAGGTCCCCTAGTTCCTACTGTCTGCTTTGAGGTCTACTGAGAAGTTGGCGTCCCCGCTACTCTGAACTCCATCCTGTCTTGACTGCAGTGATGGATGGAACCCCCTGAAACCATGAGCCAAAGCAAACTTTCCAACCTTGAGTTGTCTCGGTCGGCCATTTTCTCACAGCAACGAGGAAAGTAACTGATATCGGAAAATGACTGAAAAATAACTGAAACAGAAGGATTCCTCAGAGGCGACATGTCCTGCTAACAGTAGGACAGTTCCGAGCAAACTGAGAGGGCCGGTGACCCTAACTCTGGTGACAAGGACACTGAGTTGACATGTTTGTGGGCCAACTCTTCAGGAAAAGCAAACAAACTTTGCTTTGCACCATTCCGAAGTGTAAATGCTCCCTCCCTGGCTGGTCATGCTACCAAGGGTTGAACAGTCACTTTGAAATTCTCCTAAAAACATAACCTCAGGCTTTCGAGAACCAGTAAAAGCTGGCTCAGAGCCAGCATTTAATGTGGGCTCTCAGCTGGTTGGTTCCTACAAACACGTACCCCATACTACAGGCAACCTGGTGGGTATGAGAATCTCTGAAAAGTTGTGACTGGAGTGGAACTTGGAGAGCATTTTAAAGAACCAAAGTACCACCTCTGCCCCTCGCTGTATCCACCTCAGGCATTGTTCATCAGCCACGATGCTGATGCTAACTGAATCTCACTACGTCCCTCGCCACATCTGTATACGGCCAGTAAGTTAATGTTGTATGGAATTACTAGTCCCCGCACTCTGGAGGCCAGAGGCAGGAGGATCTTTGAGTTGGAGGCCAGCCTGGTCTATAGAGTGAGTTCCACGACAGCCAGGGTTACACAGAGAAACTCTGTCTCAAAAAAAACAAGCAGAAAGGATAAATGTGGCCATGTTCTCCTTGCATAAGGGAATCTCAAAAAGACTCAGATAGACAATGAGTGACTTGTCCAAGACCACACAGCCAGGCAGTAGCTCAGCTGAGACCAGAAAACCATATTTCCAGCTTCACTCACCCCTGTCTTGTTGGTTTCAAGGGCTGAGTGTCACAGAACAGGAAGAAATGAAGAAGGACCCTGAGTCTAGATTCTGGGAAATGTTGTTAGGATTTGAGTCTCAAATGTCCCCTACAACTCATGTGCTGGAACACCTAGTCCCTGTAAGAAGGTAATGTTAGAATCCAGCTGCCCAGGCCATAGCCCCTAGGGTAGTCTTTCCCTCCCATCTTGAGGATCTTGACAGGCACCCTGCTAAGACAGTGCCTGTCAGTCCCTAGTTCACAGACCTCCTGATGTCAATGACTCTCCCCAGAGAAGTGAGTTTACTCACATCAAAGCAGGTAATGGTGGCCACACATCCCAGCCTGCCTTCCCTTCCCAGCCCAGCCCATCCCCTTCCCTGCCACCTGCCTGGGATCCAGAGAGACTAGGTACCAGTTATTGAAACTTCCCCCATCCTCAGAAAGGAATAAGAGGCTCCCATTTCTGCCATGTGCATCTGGACTTCCTGTCTTCAGAGTCCTCAACATGTTCTGTCTCTGGTGCTCAGAGTCCCTGTCACACTTGTCTGTCTGCTGCCTGCCTGCCTGCCTGCCTGCCTGCCTGCCTGCCTGCCTGCCTGCCTGTCTGCCTGTCTGTCTGCCTGTCTGCCTGCCTGCCTGTCTGTCTGTCTGTCTGTCTGTCCATAGCAAGAATAACTTTTCTACTAAGCCCCTTACTCTCCAGTAATCTATCTCAGTGGCCCTCTTGACCACACTCTCACCATCCCAAACCTTTCGGTCTCCAGTGATGTTTTGTGTTTGGGAGTACAGGAGGAGGGAAAGGGAGCTTGGTTGGTGGAAGTGGGTGGCTTGAAGTGGGCCTTGCTTCTGCCCCCTGCCTCCTTCCCAGCTCCCACTCCTTGATATGCCAAGATGTGAACAAGGCACCTGGCAAACTCCTACCATCGCCAGCCAAGCTACTCCAGCCCTTGCCACCATGAGGGACTGTTCCTCCTCAAACTGTGAGCCCCACTCCCCATCCCCCACCCCTTAAAAGAAAACAGGCCACGAAAACCCCCTCTCATCCCTTATGTTGCTTCTGTCAGGTGTTTTGACACAGTCAGAGAGAAGTAACTAATACACTCTGGCCTCTCTGTGCACCTCGAAGATATCTTATCTTGTCTACACAGACATACCTTATCTTATCTTATCTTGTCTACAAAGACGTACCTTTTGTGTGCTGCCCAGCTAGCACACATACTCATTGCAAAATACCCAAACAAGGGAGTGTGTGGACAGATGCTCTCTTGTCTCCCCAGGCGAGACTACTGTCAACAACGTAGGTCCGTCCTGGCCATTTGCTACACACAGTGCATGCTCATGAGGTGGAGGGAAAGACTGACAGTTTACCACTTAGCCATTGCTCCTGTCTCTGAGAATGAACACAGTAGGGTGGGCACTCCATAAATGCTTGCCAGATGGCTTTTGTGTCCTTAGCCTGCCTGTGATTCATTTCCATGTGAGGTGTAAGCGGTCGGCCTCTGTATACTGTGTCCCATGAGCTCTTGCGTATCATTCAACAGTCCCTCTGCTTAGCGTCTGACCAGCGTGGTTATTTCCCCCACAATGGTCCTGAGGCCTTGCTCTCTGCCTCACCTGCAAGGCTGGCATGGCAGTCCCTCCCGTGGTTTCCAAATGCCTCCATCCATCAAAGCCCCACAGTCTCTGGTTTCCTGGGATCACCAACAGACAGCGCTGAGCAGAAGAGCTGGCAGAATTGGTGACAACTCCCAGGAGCAGGGTCAGGTTGCAGCCATAGATGCCAAGTCTCCTTAGCCTTCAGAGCTCTGCCACTCCCACATGTAGGGCCGCTGCCCCGGATGACACCCCACAGCTCACACAAGAAGCTGAGGATTAACTCGGCCACACTGGCTGGGTGCGGACAGCCCAAGGCCTGTGGTCTGGGTGGAAGCCCCTTGGCCAGACCTGGGCCAGCTCAGCACACTGAGGGTTGCCAACAACACTGAGGCTCTAGACTAGAGCTAACTTAGTACATGGGAGAGAGGGGTCTAGGGAGAGGGCCTGAGTTCAGAGGCAGCCCACGACTGTCAGGCTCACGAGAATGTCTTAGCAGGTATCTCTCACCCATGTGCCAGACACTCCGCTCCTGACCCTCACCCAACCCATGGCCATTTCTTCTTGGTTCACACAAATGCTGGAACCATCACACACACACACCCTCCATTTCTCACTCTCACTCACGCTCACTCTCTCTTCCTCTCTCTTCCTCTCTCTTATTCTCTCGCTCTCTCACTCCTCCCAGCCACAATATCATCAGAAACTTACCAGCCCTCCCTTCACAGTACCACATCTTACTGTCTTGGTGATGGTGGTCCAGGCCCCTGCCCTTCTCACCTACATCATGAATACGGCCTTAAACTCACAAATAGACCGCACCACCACCCTGGCTCCAGATGGCCTCATTTCTACCCTGGAACAAAAGGCAGCCAATGAAATCAAATCAAATCCTGTCCCTCTTCAGCTTTGGGATGCCAGCAACACAGCTCAGTGGGTAAAGCTGCTTCCTGCCAAGATTGATGATCTAAGATCAACTCTGGGACCCACACTGTGGGAGAGAAGTGGCCCCGACAGCTCTGTCCTCTGGCCTCTGCACTGTGGTGCACGCACACTGACAGAAAAATAAATACGTAACATGGAATAAGAAAATCTTTAATTTCATTTATTCTTATGGTACTAACAGTGGAATGCCAGCCACTGAACAACTTCAACTTCAACAGCAAGTCCCTTTCATTGTCCCTGTCTTTCTCAGACTAAAAGCCACATTCTTGCAATGGCCTATTCGACCCTTCACGAAATGCCCCCTCCCCATTGCTTTCCTGGCAGAGACATTATATGGACACCGTGTCCTTCCTTGCATGCCAATGTGTCAAGGGGACACGCTGTTCATCTGCCCTGGCCACTTGAGGAAGTTACACCCGGGTGCTTCGTGAGGAAGGGTCTGTAAGCTCCCTCGGAAATAAACATTTGGACCACAGTGACTCCTGAACAGCATGTCGTGTAGGCTGCACACACCTCACACCTGACCAAGTCCCACATTCCATCCCTGCATCCCCAGGGTGGACAGCTATCATGGGCTCAAGTTTCCTCAAGCACCCAGTGCTCATCTCTGCTGACAGGGAGAGCCCAAAAGGCTCGAGTGCCCTGGAGTGGCTGTGCAAATTGTTCTCCACCCACACCTGGTTCCTCAGCCCTCAGCAAATGTTCCTTAGAGAGGAAATAGAAGTCACCCAGGAGGGAGAGAGGGAGGACAGACCTCACTGCCTTCCTCCTACTCTATGGCCCTGGCTAGGGAAGGGGCAGGAGGGGAGAAAAACAGCCCTCTGGCCTGTGGTAAAAAGCATCCTGCCCCTTTCACCCCACATTCTCAGCAGAAGCCCTCAGAACTTGAGACTGGACATTCCTCACAAGGGTGTGGCCTGGGTCTGGGGAACAGCTGCTGGGGGCACAGAATTAGCAACCCCTGGAAACCAGCAAGCTGAGTGAATCCCCAAGGCCTGCCTTGGACAGGGCACATCTGCTGTGACTCAGCCAATCCGATGCATGAGTCACGAAACTCGGCCAATCGGATGCATGAGTCACGGGACTCGGCCAATCGGATGCATGAGTCACGGAAGCAAGACACAGAGAGGAAAGATTGTGTCCACTTTCTCATCTCTTTGAAGGGGTTCTCTCCCGGGAGTGCCCAGATAACACCAAGAAGCTGCTCAGACAGCAGCTTAGCCCACTGGCACCTTGATCCCTGGCTGTGAACTGTGACGTGATATTCTTGAGAGAAGGTTAAATTATGCTGATTCTACACTGGAAACGGAGTCACGCCCAGTAGAGGTCCGGTCTACACTGGCAGGCCACACGGCAGAACTGAGGCAATCACCGTTTTAGTTTATCAACCCTTCCAAAGTCAAAGGCCGGTTTCTGTGTTCAAAAACATTGTTCCAAAGATAAGAAAAGCTATGATTCAAGCTATCTGAGTTAATTTACCCTGAGGGATATGGGGGGGCACCATAAGAAGGAGGTACATTCTCACATTTTCATATGTGCAGGTATTAAATTGAGGGTATTAAACTGATATATTAAGAGACATTTTAGCCCTCGTGGTGGGAAAAGAGAAATGGAAGATCAGAGAGGTTACTTGATGTCTACACAGTCAGCAAGCAGCACAGTTGGAGTTTGAGCATCCACCTAGGTGAGCTAAATCCCTACTCCAAGAGTCTAAGCACAGTGTGTGTCCTATCTCTAGCTGGACTTTGGCTATTTGTGGGTTCTTCCTTCTTCCACCTTTCTCCATCCTTTTTCTTCTACCATTTCACCCCATTGACACTTGACAGGAGAGAACACAGGCTAGATGAGAAAGGGGGTGACAGAATCATTAAACTACTTCCTGCTGGTTAGGGCATCCAGTTCTTTGGGACAAGTTTGATTTTCATCATCAGGATATCTAATTTCTTCTTGCTCATGACTACTTATCAAACCACGACCAACAGTGACCAACAGTGATCAACAGTGACCAACAGTGACCAATAACAACCAACAGTGACCAACAGTGATCAACAGTGACCAACAACAGCCAACAGTGATCAACAGTGACCAACAACAGCCAACAGTGACCAACAGTGACCAACAGTGACCAACAGTGATCAACAGTGACCAACAACAGCCAACAGTGATCAACAGTGACCAACAGTGATCAACAGTGACCAACAACAGCCAACAGTGATCAACAGTGACCAACAGTGATCAACAGTGACCAACAACAGCCAACAGTGATCAACAGTGACCAACAACAACCAACAGTGACCAACAGTGATCAACAACGACCAACAGTGACCAACAGTGACCAACAACAACCAATAGTGACCAACAGTGACCAACCAATAACCCCCACAGGCTCCCAGAGTCCTAGCATTTATATATCCTCTGAAAAGTCCCCAGAACTACAAATATCACACAATCACAAAGACTATCTGCAGCTAGCAAAATCACATCCCTGCTAGAGCTCCAGGCAAATCATAGTCAGCTGCTATGGACAATCTGAAGTATCCCCATCCCACACCTGGGATTAAAATGAAAACACCTGTGTTTTTTAAAAGAAACCAAAATTTTCACTACACCCATCAGATTCTCTCAGAATTTCTATGCAAATTTGAAAAGCAAAAATTCCACTAGAATTGAGAAATTGGTTGAAAAAGGTAGGAGGATTTAAGGTCAACATGAAATAATTATATCAGGGCTGGAGAGCTAACTCAGCAAGTAGGGGAACTGGCTGCTAGACCAGAAGACCAGCGTTCCATTCCCAGCACCCACACCAGGAGGCTCACAAACATCTGTAACTCCAACTCTGAAAGATCCAATGACTCTGGCCTCTGTGTGCTGTGCTCATTTGCATATACCCACGTACTGACATAAAATAACATTTCAAAAAAATAAAGAAGAAAATAATTATGTTTCCATAAACTAGTGTCAAATGGGTGAAAAAATAAAATTTAAGATACCCACCAGGTGGTGGTGGTGCACACCTTTAATCCCAGCACTAGGGAAGTAGAGGCAGGTGGATCTCTATGAGTTCAAGGCCACCCTGGTCTATAGAATGAGCTCCAGGACAGCGAGGGTAACACAGAGGAACCCTGTCTCAAAAAAACAAAAGCCAAGAACAACAACAAGGCTCCATTTACCATGTCAATAAATACATACATACATACATACATACATACATACATACATACATGGCCAGCAAGAAGGCTAGACAGCTTTAGGCATTTGTCATGAAATCTGACAATCTATGTTCAATCCTTGAGACCCACAAGGTGGAAGGGGAAAATTGACTCCAAATTGTATCTCTGTGTGTACATGGTGGCACATGTGTGCCCCCTGACCCCAGCAAATTTTTAAAAAAATGCAATGGCAGTTTTGTAAAAACAGGTGCATAGGTATAACTTTTTTTTAATGTAGGAGTTGAAAAGTTCAAAGCATTCCTGAGTAAAATTGAATAAAACATCAACAACTGGGATGTATACCATGTCCATGGATGGGAAACTCAATGTCATTAGAATGTTTATCTCCTCAAGCTGATCTGTAGATCTAATAACCTGCAATGAAAACCCAGCTGCCTTCTGTTTTAAGAGACCGACGAATGTGGAAAAAGCAGTGACCTCCAACAGCAGAATATTGAATAGGAAGGACAAACTGTAACTTTGAAACTGACTCTAGGCTGTGCGTGGCAGCACATGATCCCAGCACTTGGGAAGCTAATAGCCTGAGCTACATATCAAGTTCTGGTATAGCCTGGGCTACACGGTGAGACCAAGTCTTAAAAGAAAAAAAAAAAAGACTTGTTATAAAGCTATGGTCACAGAAAGAGGTCAGCCTTGTTGGGAATACAGATGAATAACAATAGAGAAATGATCCTTAGGGGCACAAATGGATAAATAAGAAAGTTGTTTCTTTAAAACTTAACTCTGGGAGAACAGAGCTCCAGGCTCAGAAAATGAGACATCCTGTGTTGCTCAGTCCTCTGTTCTGACATTGAGTTTGAGTGTTTGGAATTCATCGGACTAAATGAGTTTAAGTCATGAGCGAGGAAAAGATAAGTAGATAACAAGTAAACAAATGGATGAAAGCAAACTGGGTCCTGAGTGTGGCAGGCTGGGTTCTGGGCTCGGCTGTCAAAGACATTCAAAGTAGCCTCGTCTTCTCAGAGCAATGAAAGCGTGTGGCAAACCGTTCCGAGAGCTTTCTATAAGCCAGAGCATCACTGAATTCCCCAACAAGATATAATAAGAAAGCAGCCGACATGGCCCAGAGAAAGGGAAATGGGGTGGAATGTTGGTTTGCGTTCTCCATTTTCGTGGGCGTGCTCAGGTAGAGAATTGCAGTGTATGTAAAATATACATCTGGCTGTGGAGTGAAGAGCAACCGTGACAATTTGAAAGGCACAGGAAGAAGTCTAAGTAATGGCACACGTAAGGCTCTTAGCACAGAGCCAGGTGCACGGCAAAGCCTCGTAAAGGGAGCCTGCTGTCATTCCTGTGGGTGGGCTTCACAAGCAGTTGGCCTTGCAGTTTCATGGGGAACCTAACTTAAAGGTCTCCTGTCAACATTTTGAAATCTGTGGGTGATTTTGAAGAGATCCACAAAGATGTTTCAGTTGGCAGAGTCCTTGCTGTGTAAGCACAAGATCCTGAGTTTGGATTTCCACCACATTAAAAGCCAGGTACACGTGGAGGCACATGCCTATAACCCTAGCTAGCCTTGCTGCACCCTAGCTCTGAGTTCAAATGAAGACTCTGTCTCAGAAAAAAGAAAACTTACTCGCTATTTTCAAGCCCCACCTCTACTTCCCATTAACCAGAAATCCTTGATCTTTCTCAGTTTTCTCATCTGCAAAATGGGTAATAACAATACTTCCCATAAAGTAACATGGCTTTGTCACATGCCCAGGACGGCACTCAGCACATGGCAAACACTGTAAGATCACTATTATTAATGTTGGTTTTATGGAAAATAGTGGACTTAGGGGCCATCTTCCAACTGCTACCTTTATTTGCTTGTTTGAGATAGGGCTTCAGGTACCCCAGGCTAGCCTCTAACTAGTTATATAGCCAAGGATAACCTTGCACTCCTAATCCTCCTGCCTCTTCCTCCTGACTCTGTCATGACAGACGTGTACCGCCATACCTGGCTCTGGGGCACATCTTGGTTACTGGATTTATTTTTGAGTGAGATTACTTTAAGAATCTGATTGTGATTATGATTATCTGAGGAAAGACCTCCCAGGGAAAGGACAGGTTGTCCACGTGCAGACAGCCTACTAGTAGCTTTTACCCTTAATCATAGCGCATGGGAAGTGGAGGGCTTCAGAGACTCTGTCTCTAAAGCAGAGACAGAGAGGGGCAGAGAAGGGGGAGGAGGAGGAGGAGGAGAAGGAGGAGGAAGAAGAAGAAGAAGAAGAAGAAGAAGAAGAAGAAGAAGAAGAAGAAGAAGAAGAAGAAGAAGAAGAAGAAGAAGAAGAAGAAGAAGAAGAAGAAGAAGAAGAAGAAGAAGAAGAAGAAAGAGAAAGCCAGGGTCACAAGGGTCTTTCAAAGGTTAGAGTCTGTGGGTTTCCTGGTGGAAGCGGCCAGGTAGCCAAGCAGTGAGTTGCTTCTTCAGGGCTGGGTATGTGCAGCCGCTTTAAGTCAGCGACTATTTTTAGCTTTACTTTATATGGACAGGGAAGGAATGAGGGCTATAGCAGGGGGAGGGCCAGGAGGCTCCAGTCCAGGGGCCTTCCCCGCCCCCACCTCTTCCCATGCCAGAGTTGAGCCTCCCATCAAAGCAAGGCTGGGAAGAGAGGGCAGCAGGGTGGAGGTGGGAATGGCAGGGCCTTCAAAGAAGGTTCTGGATAAGTTGCTTTAGAACAAGTGACTTCCAGCCTTTTGACACATGATACTTTATTTTTTCAAGACAGGGTTTCTCTGTGTAGCCCTGGCTGTCCTGGACTTACTTTGTAGACCAGGCTGGCCTCGAACTCACCAAGATCCACCTGCCTCTACCTCCCGAGACCTGGGATTAAAACACACAGTGACACATGTATGTGTCTATACATTGCACTGCTGCACATACATGTATATGCATACAACATTAACTAAACATTTTCCGGGAAATGAGGCTTTACCTTGTTCTCCATGATAGACCCAGTCATTTCTGCTCTATACCTACCATTCTTTCTATTTGAAAAAAAAAAGTCAGTCCTGACCCACTGAATTGATCTGTCTCCCAACAAATCAGATGGCGGCACCTCTAGCCCGTGAGGCTGGTGTTTGCTCTGGTTTAGTCACAGCCGACTAGAAGGCAAGACAGCTTCTCCATATCCAGGACAGGATGCACGTTGTAACTCTGCATGATTGCAGATGCTCAAGCTGCGGGCCTCCTGGCATTTGTAGACTCTGTTCCTTTCAACCAAACGTGCAGCTCACTATGAACCTGCGACAGGGCTTAGCTCACCACCTCCTCCAGGAAGTCCTCTGCATGGAGTTCCAGCATCACGCTTTCGTCCCTCACCTGGCTCTGCCTAGCACTGGCTGCTGCTGGGCTAAGTGTGCCTCCCGTTACGTTCTGGGCTCAACCGTTCCATTCTTTGCTACATTTCACAGTAACGCATAATGCTTGATTTACAGAACACAGTATATGCTTATTGAACGAACTGACCGTCTTAGTAGTAACCACAGCGACTACCGTTTACTGTCCTCTTGTCATTTATCCCACGGGAGATAGATGAGCAGGCTCGATGGCTGGCTCAGTGTGCAGAGACACTTGCCTTCGAGCCTGACTATGTGAGTTTAATCTCCAGGTCCTACACCGTGGAAAGAGAAAACCGACTCTCAACGAGTTGTCCTCTGACCTCTATACATATGCCGCGGTGGTCACATATGCCCTGTTACCTCCCCAATAAATGTAACAATAATATTTTTAAATCACATGAGAGATTAGAAGTGGTTCATCTCACAGCTGAGGAAAGTAAGGCTCAGAAATAAACCCGGTGGGACAGGGTCATAACCCCAGACTTGTCTGGCCCCCACCTGCTCCTAATCGTAGGATCTTATTGGTCCACATCCCTCTTGGTGCCATCCAGAAGAGGGCAAGGGGCAAGTCCTTAACAAACCCTCAGGGGACCGATGACAGCTTGATTAAAGACATTTTCCAAAGCAGCAGCCACATCTAAAATTGGATGGTTACACCTTGTGTGTGGCTTGGAAGAAAGAATCCACAAGGTCTCCAGTGTCCCTGGATGTGAGGGCATCTCATGGGAGGGAGAAGGCTGAGCAGAGCAGGGCGGCTGGTCTTCTGATCACCTGGCCTTAAGAGCTCCCCGACACACCTGGGCTCAAACCCAGGACCCACAGACCCAGGTTACCTAGCCAATGCCTGCAATTCCAACAGGCACTCCTGCTCCTTTTGCCTGTTCTTCAGACAGGCTAAGCCTTGTCCCACCTCAGAGTCTTTGTGTCTCCACTCCCTACTTGAAAAGCTCTCCTCTCTAGACCTCCCAACCCTGCACCTGAGACTACTTCATGCACTCTCTTCCTTCACTAATGGTAAGCATGAGAAATTATATATAAATAATACATTAATATAAATTATATATATATATATTGTGTGTGTGTGTGTGTGTGTGTGTGTGTGTGTGTATTTGTTTCCTGGTTTTCTTCTGTCTCCTTCTCTAAACAGGAGCTTCTGGAAGACCATGTCTGCTCCCTGCTCCAGTCCCTAGCACTAGATACGGCACACTGACAGGTGGTTACTGCTATTGGCTGCAGGAGTGAATAGGTTTCCTCCTTTTGGATGTTGGCAGATCAGCCCATCGTGTCCTGGGTTCACCTCACCCCAGGAATGTATAACCCTGTGATTCACAGCCAGACCTCCAAGCCCGTAGAGATGGAGAAGAGGGATAGGAAGGGGTGTTTGGCACATACCTGCCATGTACCTTTTTACATAGATGGCTGATACTCTATAAGCAGGCAAGGATTGTGCCCATTTTCTATCTGGGAAAACTGAGGCTTGCTCTCTACCCAACCTCCATTGCCTGGTACCACGCTCAACAGAATCATCTGCTGAGTCAAAGTGCACTGAGTTGGAGGCTTGGTGAGTGACTCAAGGACATCAGAATTTGTCCTCAGTTCATTCCCTTCCGTCCAGTTCTATAAGCTACTCTAGGTGCACTAGGGAGCTGGAGAGACAGAGTTAAAGGTAGATGCTCAGCCCAGGCATGCACCTAGTCTGCATCTCAAGCTGCTCTCGGTTTACTCCAGCTTGAGCAAACTCACCCCGGGGGCTGCTGTTGCTTAACCCTGCTTCCTTGCTCCACCCTCAGAATGCCCCTTTCCCATATTTCATCACAGCACATAAATCCTAACTACAACATCCCACAAGTGGCTTCTTATGCCAAAAGTAATTATTTTCTAAAGAGCCACAACTTTGAGTCACTCAGCATAGCAGGAAAGTGTCCTGGAAATACCCCAGTCAGAGGAACCATGGGGTATGGTGGAGCACGTCTATAATCCCAGGACTCTAGCCCTGAGGTAGGAGGATTACAAGTTCAAAGCCAGCTTGAGCTATATTCTGTCTCAACAAAAAAAGACTGCAGGAGTCGCTAACTGCTTTCTGTGAGAGTTAGCAGGTAAGTGCTTTAGGTTCTGTGAGACAACAGCCAAATGTCTGGATGTCAGATAGAGGCGTTCATCTGTTTTTCATGTCACAGAATATTTTCCACATCATTATAAATCTAAAACACTCTCACTTTGTGATATATACAAAACAGGCAGAGAGTCACTGACCATTGGTGGCTACAGTTTGCTCACCCCAACCCCTCCCTCTCCCTCCCTCCCTCCCTCCCTCCCTCCCTCCCTTCCTCCCTCCCTCCCTAGCCTCCTTTCTTCCTTTCTTCCTTGTCAGACTACATTGGCAAGCTGTTATAAGATGATCCTCCTGCCTCAGCCTTCCAAGTAGCTGGACTACCATATAGTAGCTGTGAAGGGACACTTTGCTGTGAGTCTGTTAAAGCAGCCCTTGTTGCTCACTGTGCTGGTTGGAAGGTCTGATAGCCCAGAACTTGCACTTTTGCTGTGCACTTTGATGCTGGCAGTATTTGTTCACTGCCTGTGCTTTGAGCAGTACTGATGTCCCGAGTGCCCCATTGTATGGATGAGCAACTGAGGCCCGGGTAAGCCACATGTCCAAGTCATACCCTGCAGTGCTCTCTGTCTCAGAAAACTCCTCTTTATCTTAACTGTGATGTTCTCTGAGCCTCTTAATGTCCCCTCTCTGCTGGGAGAGTCTCCATCTCCTACTCTCGTGATCACACTTCCCTTGCCAAAAATCTAGCTCAGGAGCTGTGTTCTGAAAGCTTTCCCCTGACCCTCAGTCTGCTCTTTTCGGCCTCCACTCTCTGATGTGTTTGAGTGAGATGCTGGCCTGCCTATCTCCCTTCGAAGCCTGAGTCCATGCCCTTTTTGTATCTAATCGTTTGCACAATGACTGACACATGGGAGGTCCCACCAAAATATGCATCAAATAAGGCTGGGGATATGGAACAATTGTCTAGGATTATGTGTTGAATGAGAGAATGTATGAGTAAATGGATGGATGGAGGGATGGGTGGATGGATGGACGGGTGTATAGCTGCTGGGTGAATGCATGAAGGACTGGATGGCTTGGTGGACGGGATGAATGAATAGGAGATGGTGAATGAGTGATGGGTGGATGTGTACACGGATGGGTGAATGAATGCCCGGTGGTTGGATGGATAGATGGATGGAGAAATGAATGAATATATACTCTTATGACCTATCCCGTGAACATTTTTTTCACAGCAAAGTTGAGGCCAGCCCCCAGTTCTACTAAACACAAGCTAAAATCTGTTTACATACCTAGAGAGTAAAGAGAAATGGTTACATTTTATCAAGTGTCTGATAAGTGCACATCTATATATAGGACAGCCTTGCACTCGTCATTTCTGCCAGTTCTCAAGAACCGCTTTATTGTCCTACCTTTTCTAATAAGAAAATGGATACAGAGAGGCAAAGTAGCTTACCTAAAGCCACACAGGAAATACCGTCTTAGACCAACTACCCTGTTGCTTCCCACCATCTCTTCCGGACCCCGCTCAAGCTCTGCGGGCCGAGCTGGACTCACCTCCGTCTGCATAGGTCTCCGTGCCATAACCATCCTGTAGGCCGTTATTCCAAGTGCCCTCGTACTTGGCACCACTGTTTGTGCTCTGCCGGATTCCGTAGCGCCCCTTGAAGCCATGTGTCCACTCCCCCTTGTAGAGCCATCGCCCCTTGGTCTCTATGCCAAGTCCATGTCGTTTGCCCTGGCTCCAATATCCCTCAAAGGTATTCCCACTGGGCCAGGTGTAGACGCCTGCCACTTCAAAGCCAAAATTCCAGGAGCCCGAGTATTCACCCTGGCCCTTAGGGCCGGTGCACAGTCCGTGCCCATGTGCCTTCCCCCCTTCCCAGCCCCCACAATACGCCCCGCCATCATCAAAGTCAAAGCGGCCCCCGCTCATCTCATCCTCGCTCCTGACAACTCCTCCGTCCTCCAGCTTGGGCGTAGGGGTACCTGATGCTCTCCAGGCACCTTCAGACTGAGCCCCTAGACTCAGCACCGGGCTCGAGGTGGGGAAAAGTAAAATGCCAGCAGAGGCAGAAAAAGCCCAAAGGCCAAGTCAGCAGTGGGGGCGCTGGTCAGTGCCATGGCTGAGAGGCCCCCTCAATCATCCCAGCAAGGCAGTAACTTAAAAAGGAAGCAGACCGAAGAGACTCGAAGTTCCCACAAAGCGTCCCAGGTTCTGCTTCCATGGAGTCCGGTGAGCTCTCCTTAAGAAAGCAACGAAAAAAGTTGAGGGGTCCTGTCTTTTCAAAGAGGGACAATTCCCTGTTTAGCAGCCCAGCCGAGGCTGAATTCCCGCCACCCACCCTGAAGCAGCCGCTGGCCCCCTTCTCATCCACCCCA